>NC_089320.1:5168038-5188038 GCF_036669915.1 Pocillopora verrucosa | reverse complement strand
TTAGAAGCAGGTCTGGCTTTTTTATAACCATAACAATATAACATCGGTAAAAGCACAGTATAGCGTCTTATATAATGGTAATAGGAACGAGTGGAGTCCAATTTGGTCTGTAATCATGAGTGATTGATTTGTTTATCACGACCCAAAGTCCTGTTACCAACTAATCAAAGCGTATATAGTTGACTTCCCTTTATTTTCTTTGCTGTATACTTGCTACATGTGGTTAAATTTTAAAATGGTAATGTAAGCAAAAGAATGAAGTACATTCATTGTAAGCTTTTGGCATTTTTTTGGTAAATTGCAGCACTAGCTAAGTGCTTCTCACACTTAAATTTTCATGTGAAGTGTTCCTTCTCACAGCATGTACTAAAGCTGAGGAGGATTTGGAAGGTGATCAACTGTCATGCACTCAGGAAAGAGATGAAAACTATTTTCCTGGCACTGAGGATTACTCAAGTGTTTCATCTGAAACTGATAGTGCTTTGTCTAATTCAGAAAGCTGGGATGAATCTTTAAGTGGTGAGTTATTTGTATTCAACAATTAATTTGCTTTCCTTGAGCATACAATAATAATGAATATGTGACCATGAATGTACAAAATGAGCTATATAACCTATCAGTAGATAAGGTGCAAATAACGTAATGATGTTCCTTATTCACAGAAAGGATAATGACTATTGACTGTTGTTATCATTTAAGCTAAAGATGTAAGGAGAGGATAAAAATCTGGTGTTAGGATACCCTTTGGGCTTTACTTTTGTTTTGAAATGTATCAACCTCGTAAACTTTTAGAAAGCAAATTTAAGCAAGTTTTCAGTGTGTGGTGCACCTCTAACAGAACGTTTTGCTTTTCAATACATACGCTAATTTTCTGCAGAGTCTTAATGCTCCAGTTCATCAATGGTGTCTTTTCTTCAAATTTCTTGGAATTTTTGTTTCTAGGCACTATGATTAATAAATTGAAGTCGTTCATGATTATAAATCTTGTTTTGATAACACAGTCTTTTTGTTTTATGATATATGGAGTGACTTATTTTTATCTTCTTTATCCAGATTCTTCCCTTTCATTCCCCTGGGTGAATTCTAGATCAAGCAAATCTCAAGAAGCCATTCCTGAAACAGAATCAACTCAACATTCACATAAAGCTGTTAACAGTAAACTTGATGTGAGCCACGAAATCCTTGCACCTATGATAGAGGGCTTCACCAGTGAGGATAGCACTGGTGACAAAGAATATGTTGGCAGTGGTGTTTGTCATAAATGGAACACATCTTTACCAGAGTCAAAAAGCACTGAAGAAAATTGTGAGAAAGATAACTACAATGAAATGCAGGATTCAAGACAGGAATTGGCTTCCTATTCTGAAGAAAGACCCTCACATACTCTGTTAGCATCACATGATGATACCCCAGTGCTTTGTATTGATGTTCCTGCTCTTAATGTGGAGAATGAAGAAAGTCAGTACCAGGATGATGAACTTTTTGAGACACTTTACACAAGTGCTAAACCACAACCTTCAGAAGCAGTTCGTTGTGTAACTTCAAACCAGCAATCAGTGACACATCCTGGATCAATTACTCAAGAAGCAGCTCAATATCCCTTAAGCAACCCTTTGTGGACTGGAGACAGCAAATTAAACATGGCCCCTCCTCAGTGTAGTGATGAGGAAATACACTCAAGTCAGGAATGGGAAGAATCAGGTAAATATTCTGATGCAAATGAGAGTACAATTATTTTTATCTGCCCTTGCTAAAAGAATAATTTGTATGTAGATGCAAATAATTATTCCGTGTTTACAAATTCCTGTAAGTTGTAGGTCTTAAACTGAATTTTTTATATTTATTTCAAGAATTAGTTACACAGAAATGGCAGAGTATTATGGAACTACAGGTTATGGCTAGGAATTATGTGTTCATGGTCAATTTTACGTTTATGTCTAATTGATACCATTCTGGGATTATTGGTAGAGATTTGGCTTCAAATTCTGTTTTAATTTTGCAGAAACTCGTTTGAAAAATACCAGTAGTGAGAGCTGTGGCATTAAATAAAATAAATGCAGTAATTGAAACAAGTGCCTGGTGAATTTTTGATTAGCTCACTTTCAAACCTAGTCAATGCTGCTTCCATGTCCTCTAAATGCAATTCCATCCATTCATAAGCCATCCCCTAACTTCCCAGAAAACTGGATCTAAGACTAGGATTATTCTAAAGCAGGAAAATCTTTAGAACCTGTTCCGTTATTAAAACCAACTCAGTCTCTGCATAATGTCATTAACAAGGAAACTTACGTTAGCCATGATATTTTGCCAGCAATTATTGAAGGGGAAGGTCTCGCCAGTTGGTTTGATCTTTGTGAGAATGAAGATGCTGGAAAGAATGAGCATTCAAGATGGGAAATGTCATCTATTGAACCAAATAAGACTGATAGAGGTGTGGAGGAAGATGTCTTTGATTCAGAGGAAGATTTAAGCCAAGAACAGGGGCTCTTTTCTGGACAAGGGAACTCGCATGTTCACCTATCATTACCAGATGATACCTCTGTTCAGAGTCGTCGTCCTGAAGTGGAGAATGAAGAGATCCAGGTGTGTTTGTTATGTATAGTTGGAAGTTAGATCCTTGAGGGCAGAAATCTTTATTGTTCATTTGCAGAACTTTACACAATGTTTTACAAGGTGAGGTGAATGCATGTATAAACCAGCTGACGACTGTATACACGTTTAATCAGTTATGAAGGATTTCAAACTGTGAACTTTAATCTTTGCAAGAGCTCAGTCTTCTTTCATTATTGTACTATTAGCTTCCAAGTGCAAACATGTTTCCTTTCTTTTGAGAATTTTTACCTTTGGTTAATATAACTAGTATGGTCATAAATCCTTGGTACTAATTGATTTCAAACATTTTAGTTGATGTTTTTCATGCAAGATGGCAATCTTGAAAACAGTGCTTGAACATGAATAGCAACAGAGTTCATCAAAATGGCAGCCACATTCACATTGCAAGTTTTAATCTGAATTGTTGAATAAAAGAAAAGTCGAGCCCAAAACTTAACATCTTTCTCAATCTATTTACACACACACAAAGTTGCTGACCTAAGCAGTTTTCATTGACACGCATATGACCTTAGTTTATACAGGATAAGTTCACCAATGCGTTCTCAGTAGTAGAGTGGCAGAGAGTCAGTTGACCACAATACCGCAAGGCCTGAGGTTTCATTCCTCATAGGGAACACACAATTTTAGTTTTTGTCTGACTGCAAGCAGTCCCAACTTTTTGCCGAAGTCCGTCTCACGAGTTAAAAAAATCTGAACTGTGAATGAACACTTAGACTTAGCATTGCAAAAACTACTTTAAGTTCAGTTTTTATTTTTCAGCTCTAATTCCTATCACGTTTAAAATTTGGGAATGGAAGTATCGTTAACTCTTAAGCTAATTTTGTCGCTTAAAACTAATATGTTTGTTTTAACCCGAATCGAATATTACTTAGATTATTTAGTTTTAGTGTAAATATTTTAAGCGCCAAACAGTGTACTTCAATTGGACAGGAAGTAAAAAAGTCGCGGCTTAACTGGACGGGATGGATAAAAAGAAAGGCAAACCTGGTCAGAAAATATTTGGAGACCATAGCTTTTTTTAGAGAAGGGCTAAATTTGTTAAGAAATGCAAACCTTGTGAATTCCTTGACTTTTTAGATGCGCGCAACAAATTTAACACGATTAAATCGTTGTTTATTGGACTTTACTGCCAGATATATGCGTGGTAATGTGTTAAAAAATTTGTGAAAGGAGAAGGATTTTGTAACAAACTCTTCTATTCAACAATATTTTCAGGAAAAGAACATCTAAATTTCGAATGATATTTACCGTTGAAAATTGCTCCCAGTTCAGGTTTCATTTTCCAGCCATTATTCTTGTCACTTTTAATAATCAAACTATCGTTGATTCCAAAACCAATTTTGTCGCTTGAATAGCTAGATGCATATTATTTCCAAAACGAGTATTATTTAAGTTATATAGTTTCCTTTAAATTTAAAAGCTCTAACAATGTCTCTCGATCGGACCGGAACTGAAAACTGTCTTAAAAGGTTTGAAACTCGTGGTTAAGCAGGAAGGGACCTTTGCATAGACAGAAGCCATGTCTGTGGTAAGGAGGGTCATTGTGTTGTTCCATTCTTAGTGCCCCTTCTAACCATTAAATTGAATTATTATCATATGCTTAACTGTTGTAAAAAAGGTAATACTACTTCGGACCTTATGCTTAAAACACATTTGAAGAGTATAGTCGTCCGAAAAGCAGACTCAACCATTTACTACAGTACTTTCTCATTGCCTTTCTTTTCTATGTTTTTAAGGACACTCCACTCTTTGAGGCTGCAAGAAATGGTCAGACTAATATTGTAAGGCTGCTCATAGAGAACGGAGCTGATGTCAACAAAGGAGGACGGGTACGTTAGAAGGATAAATTGTGTATGTTATAAAGAGTTAATTCAGTGTTTGAGAGTAAGAGTTTAAATTTCATTTAAATTTTGTATCAGAATATAGTCGTCTTAAAAGCAAATTCAACCATATATCCTTTGGGTGGTCATTAAAGAAGAGAAAATGCGGTTTATACATTACTATTCTTTTTCACTGTTTTTCTTTTCTATGTTTTGAAGAACTTTCCACTCTGTGCGGCTGCAAGAAATGGTCACACTGATATTGTAAGGTTGCTCATAGAGAGCGGAGCTGATGTTAACAAAGTACGGGTAAGTTAGAAGGATAAATGGGATATGTCGTGAGGAGTTTAGTCAAATATTTTATGGCTGTTCAAAAGGTGTTTTTTGCTGTTGAATAGAACGTTGCAGGAAGTTGCGAGCTCTTTCTACTTTTTCATTGTTTTTCCTTTTTATATTTTGAAGGACACTCCACTCTTTAAGGCTGCAAGAAATGGTCACACTGATATTGTAAGGTTGCTCTTAGAGAACGGAGCTGATGTCAACGAGGGAAGAGGGGTACGTTAGAAGGATAAATTGTCTATGTTATAAAGAGTTAAGTCAGAGTTTGAGAGTAAGAGGTTAAATTTCATTTGAATTTTGTAGCAGAATGTAGTCGTCTCATAAGCAGATTCAACCATATATCTTTAGGGTGGTCATTAAAGAAGAAAAATGCGGTTTAGATATTACCATACTTTTTCACTGTTTTTCCTTTTCTATATTCAGAAGGACACTCCACTCTCATGGGCTGCAAGAAATGGTCGCACTAATATTGTAAGGTTGCTCATTGAGAACGGAGCTGATGTCAACAAAGGAGGACAGGTACGTTAGAAGGATAAATTGTGTATGTTATAAAGAGTAAAGTCAGAGTATGAGAGTAAGAGTTAAAAATTTCAATTTAAGGGGTAAGTTAGAAGTATAAATGGGATATGTCGTGAGGAGTTAAGTCAAATATTTTATGGCTGTTTAAAAGATGTTTTTTGCTGTTGAATAGAACGTTGCAGGAAGTTGCGAGCACTTTCTACTTTTTCATTGTTTTTCCTTTTTATATTTTGCAGGACACTCCACTCTCTGGGGCTGCAAGAAATGGTCACACTGATATTGTAAGGTTGCTCATAGAGAAGGGAGCTGATGTCAACAAAGGAGGACAGGTACGTTAGAAGGATAAATTGTGTATGTTATAAAGAGTAAAGTCAGAGTCTGAGAGTAAGAGTTAAAAATTTCAATTTAAGGGGTAAGTTAGAAGTATAAATGGGATATGTCGTGAGAAGTTAAGTCAAATATTTTATGGCTGTTTAAAAGATGTTTTTTGCTGTTGAATAGAACGTTGCAGGAAGTTGCGAGCACTTTCTACTTTTTCATTGTTTTTCCTTTTTATATTTTGCAGGACACTCCACTCTCTGGGGCTGCAAGAAATGGTCACACTGATATTGTAAGGTTGCTCATAGAGAAGGGAGCTGATGTCAACAAAGGAGGACAGGTACGTTAGAAGGATAAATTGTATATGTTATAAAGAGTAAAGTCAGAGTCTGAGAGTAAGAGTTAAAAATTTCAATTTAAGGGGTAAGTTAGAAGTATAAATGGGATATGTCGTGAGAAGTTAAGTCAAATATTTTATGGCTGTTTAAAAGATGTTTTTTGCTGTTGAATAGAACGTTGCAGGAAGTTGCGGGCACTTTCTTCTTTTTCATTGTTTTTCCTTTTTATATTTTGAAGTACACTCCACTCTTTGAGGCTGCAAGAAATGGTCACACTGATATTGTAAGGTTGCTCATAGAGAACGGAGCTGATGTCGGCAAAAGAAAAGAGGTACGTTAGAAGGATAAACTGTAAATGTTATAAAGAGTTAAGTCAGAGTCTTAGAGTAAGTGTTTATATTTCATTTAAATTTGTAGCAGAATGTAGTCGTCTTGAAAGCAGATTCAACCATATTTCCTTAGGTTGGTCATTAAATAAGGAAAATTGCGGTTTATTTATTACTATACTTTTTCATTGTTTTTCCTTTTTATATTTTGAAGTACACTCCACTCTCTGGGGCTATAAGAAATGTTTGCAGTAATTTTAAAAGGTTGATCATAGAGCTGGATGCTGTTGTCAAAGAAGGAGGAGGGGTACGTTAGAAGGATAAATTGTAAATGTTATAAAGAGTAAAGTCAGAGTAAAGTTGCAGGAAGTTGCGAGCTCTTTCTGTTTCTTTCTCGTCTTCCTTTCGACGCGTTATAGTGCCACCCTAGTCATTAGATGATATGCTTCTTCAGAATTTCTTTATGAATGTCTTCCGAGTGGTGCGTAACTGATTCACCATATTTGAAGGACACTCCGCTCTCTGGGGCTGTAAGAAACGGTCACACTAATATTGTAAGGTTGCCCATAGAGAACGGAGCTGATGTCAACAAGGGAGGATGGGTACGTTAGAAGGATAAATTGTGTATGTTATAAAGAGTTAATTCAGTGTTTGAGAGTAAGAGTTTAAATTTCATTTAAATTTTGTATCTGAATATAGTCGTCTTAAAAGCAAATTCAACCATATATCCTTTGGGTGGTCATTAAAGAAGAGAAAATGCGGTTCATACATTACTATTCTTTTTCACTGTTTTTCTTTTCTATGTTTTGAAGAACTTTCCACTCTGTGCGGCTGCAGGAAATGGTCACACTGATATTGTAAGGTTGCTCATAGAGAGCGGAGCTGATGTCAACAAAGGACGGGTAAGTTAGAAGGATAAATGGGATATGTCGTGAGGAGTTTAGTCTAATATTTTATGGCTGTTCAAAAGATGTTTTTTGCTGTTGAATAGAACGTTGCAGGAAGTTGCGAACTCTTTCTACTTTTTCATTGTTTTTCCTTTTTATATTTTGAAGGACACTCCGCTCTTTGAGGCTGCAAGAAATGGTCACACTGATATTGTAAGGTTGCTCTTAGAGAACGGAGCTGATGTCAACAAAGGACGGGTAAGTTAGAAGGATAAATGGGATATGTCGTGAGGAGTTTAGTCTAATATTTTATGGCTGTTCAAAAGATGTTTTTTGCTGTTGAATAGAACGTTGCAGGAAGTTGCGAACTCTTTCTACTTTTTCATTGTTTTTCCTTTTTATATTTTGAAGGACACTCCGCTCTTTGAGGCTGCAAGAAATGGTCACACTGATATTGTAAGGTTGCTCTTAGAGAACGGAGCTGATGTCAACAAAGGACAGGTACGTTAGAAGGATGAATTGTAAATGTTATAAAGAGTTAAGTCAGAGTCTTAGAGTAAGAGTTTATATTTCATTTAAATTTGTAGCAGAATGTAGTCGTCTTAAAAGCAGATTCAACCATATTTCCTTAGGTTGGTCATTAAATAAGGAAAAGTGTGGTTTAGTTACCGGTATTACTATACTTTTTCATTGTTTTTCCTTTTTATATTTTGCAGGACACTCCACTCTCTGGGGCTGCAAGAAATGGTCACACTGATATTGTAAGGTTGCTCTTAGAGAACGGAGCTGATGTCAACAAAGGACAGGTACGTTAGAAGGATGAATTGTAAATGTTATAAAGAGTTAAGTCAGAGTCTTAGAGTAAGAGTTTATATTTCATTTAAATTTGTAGCAGAATGTAGTCGTCTTAAAAGCAGATTCAACCATATTTCCTTAGGTTGGTCATTAAATAAGGAAAACTGCGGTTTATTTATTACTATACTTTTTCATTGTTTTTCCTTTTTATATTTTGAAGTACACTCCACTCTTTGAGGCTGCAAGAAATGGTCACACTGATATTGTAAGGTTGCTCATAGAGAGCGGAGCTGATGTCAACAAAGAAGAACGGGTACGTTAGAAGGATAAGTTGTATATGTTATGAAGAGTAAAGTCAGAGTCTGAGAGTAAGAGTTTAAATTTCAATTTAAGGGGTAAGTTAGAAGTATAAATGGGATATGTCGTGAGGAGTTTAGTCAAATATTTTATGGCTGTTTAAAAGATGTTTTTTGCTGTTGAATAGAACGTTGCAGGAAGTTGCGAGCTCTTTCTTCTTTTTCATTGTTTTTCCTTTTTATATTTTGAAGGACACTCATTACCTTGGTTTTCTCACTAATATTTTTGGGTTGTTCCCAGAGAACGAAGCTGATGTCGGCAAAAGAAGAGGGGTACGTTAGAAGGATAAATTGTAAATGTTATAAAGAGTTAAGTCAGAGTCTTAGAGTAAGAGTTTATATTTCATTTGAATTTTGTAGCAGAATGTAGTCGTCTCATAACCAGATTCAACCATATATCCTTAGGGTGGTCATTAAGGAATAATTTAATAATCATTGTTTTTCCTTTTTAAATTTTGCAGGACACTCCACTCTATGGGGCTGCAAGAAATGGTCACACTGATATTGTAAGGTTGCTCATAGAGAACGGAGCTGATGTCAACAAGATAGGATGGGTTCGTTAGAAGGATAAGTTGTATATGTTATAAAGAGTTCAGTCAGAGTCTGAGAGTAAGAGTTTAAATTTCACTTTAAGGGGTAAGTTAGAAGTATAAATGGTATATGTCGTGAGGAGTTTAGTCAAATATTTTATGGCTGTTTAAAAGATGTTTTTTGCTGTTGAATAGAACGTTGCAAGAAGTTGCGAGCTCTTTCTACTTTTTCATTGTTTTTCCTTTTTATATTTTGAAGGACACTCAACTCTTTGATGTTGCAAGAATTAGTCTCACTGTTATTTTAGTGTTGTTCATAGAGAACGAAGCTGATGTCAACAAAAGATGGGTACGTTAGAAGGAAAAATTGTAAATGTTATAAAGAGTTAAGTCAGAGTCTGAGAGTAAGAGTTTAAATTTCACTTTAAGGGGTAAGTTAGAAGTATAAATGGGATATGTCGTGAAGAGTTTAGTCAAATATTTTATGGCTGTTTAAAAGATGTTTTTTGTTGTTGAATAGAACGTTGCAGGAAGTTGCGAGCTCTTTCTGTTTCTTTCTCGTCTTCCTTTTGACGCGTTATAGTGCTACCCTAGTCATAAGATTATATGCTTGCGAACTACTACGAAACTTGGATAGAAAGCTATGGAAACCTGGCCAGAATAATATTTCGAGATGGGAAATGGCCTTATTTCTTCAGAATTTCTTTATGAATGTCTTCCGTTTGAGTGGTGCGTAACAGATTCACCATATTTGAATCGTTGTTTACTCGACTTTACGTCCAGAAAATTTAGTGGCGCTTTATTGAAATTTTTAAAAGGAGGAGGGTCTTTTAGCAAATACCTCTATTTAACAATACTTTAAGGGAATGAGCACTCGTATTTATTATTGCAAAAACTTCTTAAGCTAAGTGGTCATTTTCCAGCTGTAGTTCGTATTACGTTTAGAATTTGGGAATCGAGTAGTCTACGTTAGGTGTCATTTTGCAGCTATAATTCGTATCATGTTTAAAATTCGGGAATCGACCTATCGTTAACTCTAAAGCTAATTTTGTCGCTGAAAAGTTAGAAGTCCGTTTTGTTCCGAATCGAGTATTACCTAGTTTATTTAGTTTTTATTTAAGTATTTTAACCGTCAAATAGTGTACTCCAATCGGACCGGAAATGGAAAACTGCTGATAGTTGAACAAAATATTCTACATAATACTAATTGTATGACATGAACACTTATATTTTGTAATAATATTTACCGTTGCCAAAACCCATCCAAGTTTAGTTTTCATTTTTCCAGCCGTAATTCGTATCAGGTTTGTCGCTCGGAGAGTTAGATGTCATCATATTCCGAATCGAGTATTACTTAGTTTATATAGTTTTCATTAAAATTCAAAGTCCTTGAAGTGTATCTCAATCGGACCGGAACCGAAAAACCATCTTCTAAGGTTTGAAAGTTGCGGCCAAATTGGGCGGGAACTTTGCAGGAAAATGCAACTACGTACGTCCTGTTATTGACACACGGCCGTTCTATTTGACAAATAGATTCCTTGTGTTTACTCAGTGACACGTGCGGCTGTGCCTCGTGTACCACTTTTTAGTTTTAAATATATTTTGGAGTCTTCTGTGATATCTCCAAGCAGAAGCACGGGAACACGAAATCGGTTTTTTTTCTATGTATATTTATTAAAAAGCATTTATGTTGTTGACAGTGACGTCATTTGTAAGTCTGTCCTCAAATAGATCATTTGTAAGAATCAATCCAGATGCGTAAATATAATGAGCTGAATTATACCCAGATTTCGACTGGTTCTTATCTCAGATCTATTGGAGGACTAACGCATAGATTACGTGGCCAATAACGGCGTTTCGCGTCTCTATGATATGAAACAAATAGATTCCAAGTTGCCGTGGGTCTGTTCAGTAATAGATCACAGAAGCCTTCCAAAGATGAAGTTTATTCATTTCTCTTACGATGAAGTAATTTTGGATGTGGATCGCGTTGTTTTATCTGCGTACTGCGAGTCTTCAGGTGAAAAGGTCGACTGACTGAGTACGCTGTGCCTGGTTTACAACTGTTTTGTTCTCACCACATTTTTACTTCATCTTTTTATCTATTACTGAACAGACCAACAGCATCTTGGTTTATATTTGCCGGTTAAATTTGATTTAGTTATCATGTATAAAGAATACTCCATGTAAAGTCTGTTCGTACGGTATTTACTCACGGTTTGGTAGTAACGGAAATCGAACTAGCGAGCGAAGCGAACGAGTGAGATTTTTGATACAAACTGTGGAGTGCGTAAATACCGTATGGACAGACTTTCCATGATGTATTTTGTTGATTCCAAAAGGAGATTTTACCATAGAAGTTTACTTTTCTTTATTAAATAAGGGAAAGTAAGCTTCACATATTTCTTTCTCATTTTGTTATTTGTTTCTTAGTTTTATAGATTGAATCTACTCCAACAAGCTTTGAAAATTAATCACAGTGATATTGTTAAGTTGCTTGTGGATAATGGAGCTGATTTCAATGTAGCAACCGGGGTACGTAATAAGCTCAACTGTAATTTTTATGTAGAATTTAGTCATAGTGTAAAGTTAAGTCATAGTTCTGTAGCATGTCTTCTTAATTCAGTCATGTACTCCTGAAGTTGTAATTGTCATGATGTGTTAAGACTGTTGCTACTGCTTTGCTTGAGGATTAAAGTGTTTTGTTTTGTTTTTTTTTTTTATTGAAGGTGCCCTTTTTGCCTTGTAGCATAAATTCTGCACACAAAATACTCCTGGTGACCTCTTACTACGAAGAACTGCCGAGTGCAGTTTTGCCCATGGGGAGATTTGACCGCATTCAATTGCTTCTCTTAAAGGAAAATACTAAGGACCTACATCTACCTGTATTTCCTAATTGTGCTCTCTCTCTTCAAGATAAATAATAGTTCAGTTGCTGTTCAGATGAATGCAATGTTGAATTCACGAAGATGTCATTCTCATATGTTCAGATTGTCATTTTCAGTTGGCCTCAAAAGAGATATGTAAAAGCCTCATTAAGAACGTCATTGTGTTATGCCATCCATGGATCTAATTATGATTGTTTTGCCATGTATAAAACTCGTTGTAGATTTTATCATCTTTACTGTGAATACTATTTCACTTCTGCTAAGCATATGTTAATTGGATGCTACTCACTAAGTGTCTTGAATTCTGGATAATGTTGCTTAGACAGCAGCCGTGTCATGAGGGTCACAGCATTGTTTCATATGCGGCGCTTCTACCCACGCAGTAGTATTTATACACGCAGTGTACTAGTTGGTGGACTGTTGTATGAGGCGAAAGTCCTCTCTTGTCTTCGTGAGTGGAGTTTTGTCAAGGTTTCGGTTGCTCAACTGAGTGGAGTTTTACCAACTGGTTTCGATTCGATTAACTGAAGAGAAGCCTTGGCTGAGGGTTCTCGCTCGTTTTGTTTCTATGTATATTTATTAAAAAGCATTTATGTTGTTGACAGTGACGTCATTTGTGAGTTTGTCCTCAAATAGATCATTTGTAAGAATCAATCCAGATACGTAAATATAATGAGCTGAATTATACCCAGATTTCGACTGGTTCTTATCTCAGATCTATTGGAGGACTAACGCATAGATTACGTGGCCAATAACGGCGTTTCGCGTCTCTATGATATGAAACAAATAGATTCCAAGTTGCCGTGGGTCTGTTCAGTAATAGATCACAGAAGCCTTCCAAAGATGAAGTTTATTCATTTCTCTTACGATGAAGTAATTTTGGATGTGGATCGCGTTGTTTTATCTGCGTACTGCGAGTCTTCAGGTGAAAAGGTCGACTGACTGAGTACGCTGTGCCTGGTTTACAACTGTTTTGTTCTCACCACATTTTTACTTCATCTTTTTATCTATTACTGAACAGACCAACAGCATCTTGGTTTATATTTGCCGGTTAAATTTGATTTAGTTATCATGTATAAAGAATACTCCATGTAAAGTCTGTTCGTACGGTATTTACTCACGGTTTGGTAGTAACGGAAATCGAAATAGCGAGCGAAGCGAACGAGTGAGATTTTTGATACAAACTGTGGAGTGCGTAAATACCGTATGGACAGACTTTCCATGATGTATTTTGTTGATTCCAAAAGGAGATTTTACCATAGAAGTTTACTTTTCTTTATTAAATAAGGGAAAGTAAGCTTTACATATTTCTTTCTCATTTTGTTATTTGTTTCTTAGTGTTATAGCTTGAATCTACTCCAACAAGCTTTGAAAATTAATCACAGTGATATTGTTAAGTTGCTTGTGGATAATGGAGCTGATTTCAATGTAGCAACCGTGGTACGTAATAAGCTCAACTGTAATTTTTATGTAGAATTTAGTCATAGTGTAAAGTTAAGTCATAGTTCTGTAGCATGTCTTCTTAATTCAGTCATGTACTCCTGAAGTTGTAATTGTCATGATGTGTTAAGACTGTTGCTACTGGTTTGCTTGAGGATTTAAGTGTTTTGTTTTGTTTGTTTTTTTTATTGAAGGTGCCCTTTTTGCCTTGTAGCATAAATTCTGCACACAAAATACTCCTGGTGACCTCTTACTACGAAGAACTGCCGAGTGCAGTTTTGCCCATGGGGAGATTTGACCGCATTCAATTGCTTCTCTTAAAGGAAAATACTAAGGACCTACATCTACCTGTATTTCCTAATTGTGCTCTCTCTCTTCAAGATAAATAATAGTTCAGTTGCTGTTCAGATGAATGCAATGTTGAATTCACGAAGATGTCATTCTCATATGTTCAGATTGTCATTTTTAGTTGGCCTCAAAAGAGATATGTAAAAGCCTCATTAAGAACGTCATTGTGTTATGCCATCCATGGATCTAATTATGATTGTTTTGCCATGTATAAAACTCGTTGTAGATTTTATCATCTTTACTGTGAATACTATTTCACTTCTGCTAAGCATATGTTAATTGGATGCTACTCACTAAGTGTCTTGAATTCTGGATAATGTTGCTTAGACAGCAGCCGTGTCATGAGGGTCACAGCATTGTTTCATATGCGGCGCTTCTACCCACGCAGTAGTATTTATACACGCAGTGTACTAGTTGGTGGACTGTTGTATGAGGCGAAAGTCCTCTCTTGTCTTCGTGAGTGGAGTTTTGTCAAGGTTTCGGTTGCTCAACTGAGTGGAGTTTTATCAACTGGTTTCGATTCGATTAACTGAAGAGAAGCCTTGGCTGAGGGTTCTCGCTCGTTTTGTTTCGTAAGGAGTACCTTTTTCCACTCAGCAGCGTAAATGCAGACTTGCGGGTGGCTTTTTTTAAAATACAGCTCTTAGAGATGTTTGGCTACAAACCTTATAGAATAGAGTTGGCTGAAGCCGGGGCAGATTTCATATAGATTGTAGCCCTTAGAGGAAAATGGTCGACCTTCAATTATCTCTGTCTCGTTCTGTTGTTATTTTGAGAATCACTACTTTCTAGCTGAAGTAGTAAGTGCTCAAATCCTCTCCCTCTTTCTTTAGAAACTGCCATTTTAATGCTACACTAATTTGGCTTCTTGAGTGAGACTTTTCAGTGAACTCATGAATGCTTTTTAATTATTTTTCTAGTTTTACACGATGATGAAGCTGTTTGAAGAGAGCCTGCGTAGAAAGTTCGAAGCTGATGCCAGGGTATGTGTGGTTGCTCTTTAGAAGAAGTTTAATTTTGTTATAGAAATTACTCGTTGGTTAATTGACCATATTTACTCTCACTATCTAGCATAAAAAGGTAGATCGAATGGTATATTTCAAGAAACCAACTTCATGTTACTTGCATTTTGTGAACACTACTGTACTAGTATGAACTTATTCAGCTGAACTTCCCTGATCTTCTTTGTTATATCTCAGATGTGATCATAAGAATGTTTCCTCGCTTGCAGTCTCTTAGCTGAATTTAAAACGTTTATGAATTTAAAAGCATTCGTTGTTGTGAAGCATGTCAATTGGTGCATTCCTGCCCGTGCTGTGTTCCAAAAGATTTACTTTAACAAGCTGAAAAACGGTGATAGCTGCAGTTTGCATTTGTGTATTTTATTTTTTTCATTAAGCATCTCAGCGGTCCGGAATCCTAAATCCTCGAATCTGATATGCTAATTCCGCGCCTTCCAGCGGTCCTTATTTTCCCATTCGGACCCAGGTGCATTTTGCACCTTGCAGTCAATTTACGAGAGAGGCTTAAAGATGTAGATATGGTAACAAGTGATTCAGTTATGGATTCAGACTACGAAGGTTATCAAGGATAGCGAATTCTATCATTCCGAAAAGAAAAACCCACTTCAAAACAAAGAAAACTATCATGAAACACAAACTGCCAAAGAAATGTTCAACATATTTCGGGTTCTTTTTGCAAGCATTTTGTTAAGTTTCAGAAAAAAAAATAAAGTTGTTATTCACCAGCCTTTATCGGTCTGTATTTGGAAAAAACTGTGCCCTCTGTCTTGTGTACCGCCCTCGGGGACGGTTTTTACCAATACGGACCCTACGATTGATGAATAACATTTATTTGTTTATCTGGTGTGTGTTAAACATTTGGTGTCAGTGTTTATTCGTTATTCTGAGCTTGGTCATAGTATTGAGAGGCTAAAGCAACAACTTAAACTCTAATGATAATAAAGTGTAGCTTTCAGTGCATTGACTGATTGTTGTATTATTTGACGTAATTTCAGGATACTAAACTATCACTTGAAAGAGTATTAGATGTACAGGTATGTTTGGAAGTTATAAAGGTATATTTCCGAAAACATTTTCATTAATAATTTCAAAAATCAGTCAAAGGAGCGGAATGATGTGTCAACCCTCACCCTGAATTTATCTACACCTTGTAGAATGTGTAATGATTGAATAATAAATATATTGATGACGTGTTAGAAATACTTGCTGTGCAACAAAACAATCAGTGATGTACCTGCAGTCCAACTTTGACTGAGAGACGGTATCACAAGTTAAGTTAATGTCTGGCAGCTTGTACTCGACTGAAAAAAGAAGACGAAGAAGAACAAAACAGAAAAACACTTTGATCTAGAAAACATTCAGCAAATACGTATTGTAAGGGTAACAAGTAACTGATAATAGAGGGGTCCATAAATTTGAGCTTGGTAGTGAAAGAGGTAGAGTATTTTTTTCGTCGTGAACGCGGAACATAGAAAAATAAACGAAAAATTCAGAAGTCATGGGAACTTTATTTTTTCCTACGCACGTAACAAAACGATAAACATCTCTCTCCCATTAAAGGTTAATTCTGAAGTTTCCTACATTTTTTCATTTGCGTTTTCCACCTTTCCTATCGCTTATCCTTTTTACATTACCCTACTTCAACCTCTTTTCCTTTCAGCAAAGGCTACTGAGTCTTATCAGTACAACAATGGCTAAAAAACGAAAACATACTTTTACACTTCGCTTCTTGTTTACATTGTGTACCTTTTTTTGTCTCCTCTAGCTGAGAGGGAAGAAGACACCAAGTTTGCCTAAAAGGCTGGGAAAGAAGTTGAAAACACAAACAGAGATGACTAGTCCGAGAGACATCGTTGAAGAAGGCAAATGTGGAAAAGACAGGATGACAGATGTCGAGCTTGGCTTAAACTGTTTACATCTCAGCCCGAGATGTGTACAGTTTAAGCCTTGCATTATGGAAGAATCGCCTGGTGATTCTTCAATAATGCATCATTATTTTAAAACTATAAACAAACGTATGGACAGAGTGACATTAACAGATGTAGGAAATGCTAAACAAGATCATTGCGTTGTTGTTGAAAAAGTAAAAACTCACCTTAGTGGTGATACTATCATTATTTATGGAAGGAAGATCAATGAAGAAGGATCCGGCGTGGGTGAAGCTTTTCGACTGGCGACTAAGGATCTCAAACATACTTGGGACGATGAAGAAGTGATAGCTGAAAATGTTCAAATTGGTTCAGTTGTCAAGTACGTTCAAGTAGGAGATAAATTCCTCTTTCAAGGGAACACGAAACGTCCGCGATGGGTGAGCAGGCGTTTTTTGTTTATGTTTTACTTCAATTTGGAATACCTTGCTATCTAGGAACTTATAATCCCAAGATAGAGTTTTTGAACAGGTCGAACTGTTCAGACAGCGAAGCACCTATAATTTCGTTGAGCAGCATTGATCATAGAGTCAATTTTTTAAATAACTGCATCATTTTCTGGATGACGAGATTTGAACGATCCTGATTATTACACATTACAATATCTTTGGAGTACCATTTGATCTGTTTGTTTGCTCAGTTGTTGTTGTTTTTGTTGAGGATGTTTTTGATATTGTTATTGTTGCTGTTTTGCTGTTGCTGTTGTTGTTGTTGTTGTTGTTGTTGTTGTTGTTACAGTCTCATTTCACTTCAAAGGTTTCAACGAATTTACTAAATAATGCCTGTGATTGCAGAATATGGATAAGATTTTCCTGGATCTCAGCCGTGCTGATGGCGCTCATAGAGGCTTTGGAGATGCTTTTCTTAACTCCAAAATTTTAGCCGAAGATAGTTACCAAGACTGTACACCTAACGAGACGTCATGCTTCATTAGCCTGAAATGTGGTGTGGTTGAAAATGACAGAATTTCAGTCATCACTGAGCTTGGAGAACTCTTCAATCTCAAGCTGAATTGCAGAGATGCTATCCTACCTTTATCTCCTTCTACACTGGAACTGAGTCACGAGGAAGATAACAAAGATGCTGTGGATAGCGCTGTTGTAGAGATGGAAGAGCCACTTCTGATTTCAGGAGTTGACGGTTTAAGTAAGCCGTCCTACCCAGTTCTCGGCGAGGGCCTCAACCTAAGTAAGTACATTGAACTTCTATATTGTGTGATGTTAAAACTAAATAATCACCCTACATTCTACACCCTTCTGCAGAATAATGTTTAAACCATGACAATAATAGTTTTTAAACTTTCCTCAATGCACTTTCGTCACCATTGGTCTCGCCGAGTTTAGTTTTTCGATTTGAATTGTTCCTCTAAAAGCTGGAAGATGATTATGATCAGGTCGTTAATTCCAATGGTGTGTGTCACCTACGGAAGTTAACCTCCCTGAAGAGTGGAAGGCAACCACCCACCCGCCAGAGTTTCGTTGCCTGTCAGAAAAACCTGAGCTGCATCATTGAAACAGTTTATTTCCTGTCCTCGATTAAATGTGAAGATTTTATCAAGGGTAACTAAGGGAAGGGAGGCAGTTCATCTCAGATACCCAAGATCACAATTACAAAACGGTAGACAAAGAAAGGAAGAGAAAATTTGTAAGCCCTAATCATAAAAATAAAACCATAAGTCTTCACTGTAAGGCTTATGGGCCCCTTATGAGGAAATGTTGGCCGTCACGGGGGTATGGAAGCAAAAGTTTTGATTCGTTTGTATTGCGTGATGTGTCTTCTTTAAATACAAAAACATTTGGATGGATAAGCAGGCAATCCAGGCGTTATAGCAGTATTCCTTGTTGTTTCTTGTCAAGAAACCTGGTACTAGTTTTTAGAGTTTTCACACCAGCTTACGCCTGTAATGATATTGTAGATGCTCAACCTTTTTTTTATTTCTTTCTACTCAGGAGACGAGCCTAAAGAAACATTAGTCGAAGCGGAGAATCCTGAAGCTGATCCTGTGGAAAAAGACGATGAAAATGGAAATGCCTTTTAAGTCCCGGGAAATATCAAGTTTAATTATTTTACCGGATACATGAACTGCCATGTCCAAGAAATAAGAGAAAAAATAGAATCGAGTAGTAGAAGTTAAAACTGACGCCAAAAAGCGATATTTTTTCAATGGATTGCTGAACATTAGACTTATCGTCAGAGAACACAATTTTAAGATTGTTGAAATAACTGTTGCTGTTTTCTAGTAGTATTATGTAGATATTATAGTAAAAATATTATATTTCAGTCATTGCTGAAGCTCCTAGATTTAGCTCAACATACAGGAACCAACCTTCGTTGGCTTACATGTCTATTATTTGCCTTTAGTCCTTTGGGTACGTTTTTGTTTGACTTAAGTGCTTTGGTTGAATATCAAAACTTGCCCTCCTAACGAAACACGTATTAACTCTACCATACGGTAGTTAGTTGGTTACACCCAACTGTTGAGAATTTGTAATTAGATTTGTAAAGAGTATCTATCATAAAGCATTAGCAGCTCCTTAACTTATATTTGACGCTTGTGCTTACCGTCAAGTGTATGAGGCATGGAGCACAAACTGAACTTTACTGGGTCAAGTGTCTGTTTTGAATTTTCAAAGAGAATTTTCTCGCCAGTTCTTAAAGCGTAAATTTATGTCATTTGTTTGAATGTTCCAAGGAGGGCATTTTCCTTAGGTTCATTACTAAGGTCGATATTTAAATGACCTGGATGATACGTGAATAGTTTAAAAGTTTCATTTTGCCTTAAGGAGGTGAAAAACTTGTTTGCAATTTTGAAAACAATTTCGAAAACAAAGCGAAATGGAAACGGTAAGCTGTTAACTTAAGATTTCGCAAAAATTTGTATGTTTTTAATACTTGGTCAATTTTATGAATAGCAAGTATTCGAAAAGTTTTCATACATGATGCTATGCCTAATTAAAGAATTAGGTTTAGATAAATATGCAAAAAAAGGTGAAATAATATGTTGTAGAAATAAGTAATAATGTAAATAGAATGTACACTATCAGAAGCTTGTAAATTTAATAGATCTTTATGTTCAGTTAAGTACTTTGAGGATTCAAATAAATATTCATATTATTATGCCTTGTCTCAATTACTTGTTTGCGTTAGTAAAAAGACATCGAAGTGAATAATGGCTTAAACAGAACTGTCAATCAATTGTTTGAAAGAATTACTTTTGGACTTAAGATAACGAAGCATTTGTTAGTTAAGCAGCAAGATTAATTGATTAATTTCGAAGGGTGAAAATGTAAAAAAATGATCAATGAAAATGTACAATGATGATCAATCAATTTTTACTTTCTGTGGAAATTTTTTGATATCGGCATTATAGTCAGCTTTCCCCAAGCAAAGGGTATTTATCTGGCGTACCACTTTACGCAGGGAACCGATGAACAATCGTGCGAAACTTTACAGTGTTTGAATGTTTACGTTTATGAATGTAGAAAGTCGGTTGAAATCGAGTTGGTGAACGAGAACAGGTGTTTAAACTTAAA
>NC_089320.1:4425538-4480538 GCF_036669915.1 Pocillopora verrucosa | reverse complement strand
CGTACAAGTTAAACTTAGAGCAGAGGGTAGTATTGGCCGCTGAAATCTCCTGAGATCGAAACAAGACAACAATAACCTATTACGTGAATGAAAGTGATCCTCACAGTAATGTGCACTACTTAGGCAGTAGTGGAAATAAGGCCTTAAAATCGGGTTTATTTAGAACCAACATCATGACCCGCTCCCAGTTAGCTTGTTAGCTCAGTTGGTAGAGCGCTGCACCGGCATCGCAGAGGTCATGGGTTCAAATCCCGTACAGGCCTGAATTTTTTTCAGGCCTTATTTCCACTACTGCCTAAGTAATGCAAATTACTGCGAGGATCACTTTCATTCACGTCTTTATCCGCAGTTCAAATATACGAATTTTCTTCAGGCCTGTACGGGATTTGAACCCATGACCTCTGCGATGTCGGTGCGGCGCTCTACCAACTGAGCTAACAAGCTAACTGGAAGCGGGTCATGATGTTGGTTCTAAATAAACCCGTGAAGTGATGAATAAACGGTTAAGAATATATGAAAGTCATATATTTGAACTGCCGATTTTAAGGCCTTATTTTCACTACTGCCTAAGTAGTGCACACTACTGCGAGGATCACTTTCATTCACGTCCTTATCCGCAGTTCAAATATATGACTTTCATATATTCGTAACCGTTTAATAACCTATTACTCGGCGCACTTTTTCGGAAGCCGTTAAAAACGTTGATCGAGCCCGCGCAACCGAAATCGGATATATGGCGATTACCAAGGGCATAGCATCAACCGCGTTTCTCTTGCAAGCTAGTACCACGGATTCTAATGAAAAAAGTTTAAGGACTATTTTGGAACTGCTTAAACCTCCAGATAAGTCTTTTGCTTCCAGAATTATTAATTTTGGTGTTGTGAGTGTTCACACCAAAATTTAATATAAATTATCGCAACTACGGGAATCGTTTATGTACCTACTCCATGGCTGTTATGTAGCAAAGCTTAAGAGACTTCATCAGATAATTTGGTCTACAATTATCAAAGTTACTGGCAATGAAAGTTAACTTAATGACATTTTGGTCGTAAGAGATTCTGCCTCTGCCTGTTCATATACACATCCAAGGCTTGTGTAAAGATCTTAATCATTCCAGTTCTGATATAAACATTTTTGCAGAAACAAGATTTAGTTCTCAAGATCCTAATGACCTGTACGATATCAGTGGTTATAGTCTCTTCCGAAATGATAATCTGAACTCCAGTAATGGATTGGTTAGGCCCTGGTAGTACTCAACCCTCGCCAACTGAATATTGCTTCCAGTTTGCTGAGCTGTCGACCAACAAGTGCACCGCAATAACAGATATCCTCCAGAATTCAAGAGAAGGTGATTCAGTGTCAGTCCTCGGTAAGGTAGGAAACATCAATGAAATTTCAACGGTTCGCCTTGGCAAACAAAGTCTCCTGGCTGAAGGGACAATCGCAGATCTAACAGGAAAGATAACTATCAGCCTGTCGGAAGATAATCTCGCTTTAATTACCACGGCCGCAGTTTATAAGATAACAAACATCCGTGTGCGCTTCTGGAATGGTGCCAAGAAGTTAACTACAAGTCCAATTCCGTCATCTCTGCCATTCAAGATGACAACGTCAAGGGCATAACCATGGAAGAGCCTTCATGAAGTTCCACAAGAGCATAACTTGCCGTTACTTTATATACTTCTTTATACAGATAAAGATAAAATGATGAAGTACGATGGACAGATGAAAATTGTTCGCTGCACAATTCAAGCATAAAAACTGAAGCCTATTCAAGACGATCACTACGTGAGACCATGTGATCCTAGGAAATATTTTATGTGTAATTTGATGTCGCTTTTTGGTCGACTCAGAATATCGCATTTCCGCGATCAATTTAGTTTTAATCGAAGCTTTCCTCGGCGTTGTCGTCCTGTCTGCATTTAAGGTCTCTAATCTCAGACTCGGCGGAGTATTCCTCTTATAATCGTAGCTAAGTCTCTGTTTGCTGCCTTAAAGACCATTGTTATCTGACAAACCCAACCATTCTCCTTGAAGTGCTGGTTGCCGGTAGTTATTGTCGCAGTCGATACTCAATATGATTCTATCCCCATCTTTCACGGCCACGAAGTAGTTCACTATTAAATGATGCTTTGCCCTTTAGGTCCCACGGCCCACCAAATAAGAGGCTGTATTGACGTCGATGTATGGGGGCACAAGAATATGTCCCCTGGGCATGTCCATCAAAGACATAAAAAAGGGGAGGGGAAAAGAAGAAAAAGGAAAGACCCCCCCTCCCAAAAGAAGTTTCCAGCGACAAATGATCGATCCTTAACCCTTTACACCCTAACATCAGCATGCATATTCTCCATACTGTTCTCTCTACATTTCCTAGGGTTCTGACAAGGAGAAGTTGTTCAGCAATCAAGGGTTTCTTTAGTTGGTGATCATGTCCTTTATTCTCATGACCTTAATGTTTGATTTCGGGGTGATGTTGTAAGGGGAAATTAGATATTAGTCACTCTTGGGGTAAAGGGTTAAACCTCTCGCTTGAAAGAAGAAACACAATCCATTGCGTCAAGTATGTAGAGCGTCTATGAAACTGATTACGTGCATCGAGGGAGCAGCAGACCAAGGGGATAAAGCGTGGTAAAGTTTTAAAATTCGAAGTCAGCTCAGTGGTCCCGACATCCCACCTTTCAGTACAACATTTTCCGAGTTGACTGGCTCACAGCCACTCTGATCTGCTGCCAAATGTGGTTTGAACAAGCAGCGTTACGATTTAGAGATATTCTAAAATATGAATGAACGATTGTAACCGGCATGAAAGCGTTCATCGACCCCAAAAGAAAATTAAAATTGCCATAGATAAATTATTTGTATGATCTATGGCTCGCGAAGTCTGTCAGTGTTAGATTAAATTATTGAAAAGCTGGAAAATTAGCGGAATCAATGGTACCAAATTGTGACAAAAATAATTCTCTCTTCATAACTTTGTTTAACCTGTCAACAAGACCGAAATTGACTTAAAAAAAGAGCAGGCCCCGTTTTCCCTGGTCTACATGGTACCCAGAATTTCCATCAGCTGTGCACGGTTCTTCTTTGTTCCCCATTTTTGTTGTTAAAAATTGTTTGAATCGCGAATTATTCAAATGATCCTTCTTAACAAATTTAACTAGAAAAATTCAACAGTGTCACATCGACAAAGTGCTCGCCCTTTTCAAGAATGAAAATTTAAGCCAAATAATTGACCAAATCAACTCCTGAAGATTATTGACAAAAGATCATTTTTTAAAACGTAGGTTTTTCGAGAGGTAAATAAAACAGTCAGCATATATTTACTTTTTATCATTTTTATTTTGAGAAAACGATAATGTTAAATGACAACTATAAACCTAGTAATTATTTTGAGGGCGCTAAAAGGTTGGTCTTAATTTAAACAGGGAATTGTGGTATTCAATTCCGGGAAACCCATAGACAGTTTTGCTACGTGTGGATAAGACATGAAATTGTTTTCAAGCTGTGCTACCTTTGTACTATGATAGCAATTTTCTCATGGAGTTGATGAACGCGTTCATGGAGGTCACATTCAGTCATTCATATTTGGTATCTCTCAGTCTTAACGACGTCAGGTCAAAACGCATTTTGAGGCAAAAAATAATGAATATTATTTCGTTGAAATCAAATTTCCTGGATTGTCGTTCTCGAGTGAGAGCTATACTTGTCCCTTTCATTGAGAAAGGGAATAGACTAGAATGACTCATTACACATTTATTGACGAGAGAAGAGACAACACCTCTGTCAAAGTTTGCATGAAACAGCCGCACCCCCATGGTATTTTCCCTCATCAAAATGCTGAAATAGAGTTTACATCCAAATCCGTCGACGAGCGGTTGGATATATAAAGAAGAGACTCCCCCGTCATGATGGTGATCACGAATGGAAACCATGGTTACACCGCTTATTATACACAATGAGGTTAATTTTTCACGGGGAACTGATCAAGCGAAAATATATTCCTTAATGAACGTTTATTAAAATCATAATGCTATCACAGCTAAGGCGCCAGCTCATCCACTTTTTCTGGCTCTGTCTAAAACGTGAAAAAGCTGTACCGCACTTCCTTATAAACTCACGATTTATTCGCCTGATTCAACAATTTTGCTACTACGCTTCAGTTGACTCCCACTCACAACTCTCGACGTATTAAAGGAAACACACTCAACGTCCCGTTGTAAGTACCTGGAACAGTGCCATATATAGGACGATAAAACACGTGCTGCATACAGGTTTGCTTAGTTATGTATAAATAAACGAAATCCCTCATAAGTGTCAATCAAATTGACAATAATTAACGTATCTTACAGTTTCCAACACTCTCCCCTATACGACTTAGGAACAAGGCATATGCAAGTGGAACTGAATCTATAACACAACAAGAAATAAGTAAAAAAATGATTTTTATTTGATAACCACATTCAAGTGTCTTGCTCTACGATGTCCTGTATTTGCTGACGTGCTGCCTCAGCAGCATCTCGTTGCAGCCGGAACTCCTCTGCAGTTCGGTCTAAAGGTGTGTCATTACAAGGCGTGGGGTTTCGGTCGCACGACAACTCCAATGGGTGGAGATGTTGGATTGGGCGTTCCATGAATCCTCTGCTTGCTCTTAATTTCGCTGCCCTAACAAAACCATCTCGTCCAGTGAATAATGATTACGGTTTCACTCATCAGCCTTAATGATAACAACAGACAAGCTGTTAGGATTGGTGTTATGTTTAAGTTGATGTCTCTCTCTCAAAGCTCTAAGGTATTCCGTGGTCTAACGACGCCACATTGTATCTTTGGTAGCTTTCAAAAATTTCGCACGTTTCCTCAAGTCCCGGTCTTCGAGACGATGTGGCTCGAGCTCAGGAAAAATGTTACCATTCAGAAACAGTAAGGAGTTAGGTGTTAGTGTAGGGAGTTGCGGGTCATCCTCCACTTAACTGAGGAGTCGCTGGTTAAGCGACACTTCGATGTCAAGGACTACCTCGCAGAGCTCGTCCCAGCTTAGTAGACCCTGACCCACAGACTTGTAGAATGAAGACTTAAATAAGCCAATAAGTCTTTCGAAGTGTCCTCTCCACCACAGCGCTCTACTCACATTAAAGCACCAAGTAAAGGATTGATCACTCAAGAATGAGTGGAACTTCTCATCCTCCTTCACTTTCGTGAGCCATTTTGCCGCAGCTGTGAACGTAGAACCGTTGTCTGAGTGGACAAGGGATGGTCGATCCCTCCTCGCGATCAGACGTTTAAAGCTCTTGATAAACTCGCCCGTCCCTAGGCTGGGAAGCACTTCCAGAAAGATTCCGCGGGTAAGACAACAGGAGTATGGTACGACGTAGGTTTTCTCCTCTGTCTTGCACTTACCACCATACTTGATTAGTCCTGCAAGGTCCACCCCAATGACATCAAAAGGTGTACTCCCTTTAGTATGTGACTTCGGCAGATCACCTGGTTGTGGGTCATGAAGGGACTGAGCCTGGAACCTCTTGCATCCAAAGCAGTGCTTCACTACTCTCTTAGCAAGCCGTCGAAGTCTTGGCACCCAGAATCTTTCTCGTACTTTAGCCATGGACTCCCCCATGGAGAGTTGTCTCGTGCCCATGCTTCACTATTTCCGCTGTGAAAGAATTAGAATCTGGTAAGTAAATCGGATGCTCACCCTGAATGCGTCCTCAGCATTCCAATACACCATCGCTGTTTAGTTGCAGATTCAGTTGTTCCTGGTCACGGGCAAACTTGACCGTCTTTGCCCTTTGCTCTGCGCTCGCTTGTTGCTGAATTTCTTTGGTCGTGAGAGGTCCTATGATCTTCTCGGAAGGGTGACGAGAATTGTGATTGAACCGCAAGATCCATGCACAAATTCTCATGGCTTTACGCAAGCCGAACTTCTCGAGACCAGTGTCAAAGTCATCGTTTGCTTCGACACTGAGCGCGAAAAGTTCTCGTTGAACCTTCTTCTCTGTATTGCTGTCATCCGTCGCCTTTGTCACAATATCAGCAGGCCACTGAGATGGGTCAGACAACCACGGCGGACCGTTCCATAATAGCTCCGCCTCATTCACACTGCCGCTTCAGCTCCCAAGTAAGCTGGGTTTTCGGATGTCGGTACATGTCATGGTTTTAACCCGATTAGCCACGAATTGGCGGTACTCCTCGTCATCGTTCAACCAGTGTAGGGCTACGGTGCTGTCGAGCCAGCATTGTATATCCTACGTCATACTGAAGCCTTCTAGCGCAGCCCGCACATTTGTTGACAAGTTGACTGCCATGTGGCCTGACACGAGTTCCAAACGAGGAATCGTCAGACTTTTCTTGGCAAGGCGGGATTTGGCGGCAATCAGACCCTGTGTCACACCTAACGCTTGTATAACCACAGCATACACAGCAGCACACACACCGTGAATACTTGCATCTTCAAATGCATGAAGTTTAATGTTGTCAGTCGGTTCCTGGTACTGAACAAGACTGCGAGGAAAATACACATCATCCGGTGCATTTCCTCTTCCATTTTAGCCACGATTTCGCAATCCCCTCGGGAAGTGAGGTATCTCAGCTTAACTTCATTTCACTGGCTTCTCGATAGTTTTTTTCCCCTCCAACATTGCAGACGGCACAAGTCCTAAGGAGTGATAAATCTTCGCTAAGTTGGCGAGGATGCCCCGTTTGGTCAATGTAGCAGGCTGAGATAGGAGTGAAACATGTAAAGTGTCATCCACTTTGTCCCATTTGAGTCCCAGTAGTTTGCTCTCTCCACGAACTGGTGATGCACCAAGCTGCTGTTTAGCAAATGAAGGTTCGTCATCGGTACAGTCGCCTTCTGGTTCTGACACGTTTGAGTGCCATTTGTGCAAAGTAAACTTTGCACGATTTAAGATTTCTACCGCATGATGTTTGAACTGTTGCGCACCTTTCACAGAAGTATCTCCTGTAATCAAATCATCTTCATACAGACTGTTCTTGATTTCTTGTTAAGTCCCTGGGTACTCGGACTGCACACTTTTCAGGTGTTGTTGTATCACGGCATTGAGTAGGAAAGGAGAAGGAGCAAGAGCAAACACTACTCTCGTAAACCTTAACACTTCCAGCTCTTCAGTCGATTTGTCTTTAATCCAGTGGAATCTCAGTGCGTCACGTTCAGCTTCCTTGACACGTGTCTCAGTGTAGGAAGGCCTTGTGCATATATCCGGCTACTGCAATAGGATGGAATCTGTTGCGGACAATAACATTGCAAAGTTCATTCTGTAGTGGGGGACCAGTGTGTAAACACTCATTCAAAGATGGCACACCGTCATATGCACGGGCCGAGGCGTCATATACCACCCGTAGCTTGGTTGATTCTGCATTCTCGCGTATTACTGCTCGGTGGGGCATGTAGAATTCTTTGCCTGTTACCTTCGCTGGTGTCTTCTCAACCACACCTTCCTTCACCTGTTCCCGAATATTGTCGTCGTACTGGTCCAGCATATCAATTCTTTTTAATTTCCGTAGAAGAGAGTTCACTCTGCGCACATTGCCCACACAATTATTGGGAAACTCAGGACAGTTCCCTTTCCAGGGTAGTCCAGTTTCGTATCGGCCGTCTGGACTCCTAGTTAGTTGCTCCTCGAATTCTTCGTGGACGTCGCTCTGGTGAGTAGTTGGTTTGTCCTCTAGTCCTAAGACATCTAGGGCGCAGAGTCGGTTATGATCAACCGTCGAATTCACGGCAAGGTATACGCGTTACCTACATCTGTTCTGGGGGACATTATAGTCCACCCAAAACGTGCACGGTCTGCTACTGGATCTCCTCTACGTCCGACCCGTAAACGATCACTTGTCCGTATCTTGACAAAGTCATTAGCGTCGATAATCACGTGCACAGGTAAACGAGCCTTTGTATCACTATCCTCCATTTTAACACCTCTCAGGTGAGGGTGACTTTTTACGAGATTAGAAAACCTTGGGTTGTCTAAGGTCAACAGTTCCCTTTTTTCGATTTTCGTGACATTTACGTTTAGTGAGAAATCTCCAGTCACAGAACGCATGACAACTTCGTAGACTTGCATAGTTCTGGTTTCAACGCCTCTAAACATGGCGATTTGGCGCAAACTCGTACTCTTCACTTTAGCTTTAATAAACTCAATCGCACGAAACACATGAATGGCTGGCGCAACTGTCCAACAGAGCTCGGAATTTATATCCACCCATGTTTATTACTACTACGGGATGAATAACACTGGAGTCGCCAATTAAATTTGCAGTCATACCTGGTTCTCGTCTTTCCTTCTTGTCCTAAAATCCCTGATTCGGTGTTTGGCACCTTGGCAATTGAAGCACAAGCGCTTATCGGCAAGCATTTTCTTCCTTTCTTCAATGCTTTGGACGTTATCACAGTTAATTGCCTTATGTTGTTCGCTACAACGATAAAGACGCGCCCCTGAGCTCGCCTTCGACTGTTTTCCGGTTTCTTGTTGTTTGGCAAGAAATGCTCTGGACTGATCTCGACGGAAATTTGAGCTCTTTGATTTCGGTTCATTTGAAATGGGATTATTAATCTTCCATTTCTCCAGCGCCTCTAAGAATTCCACAAAAGTCCATTCGCACCAATTTTCATCTATCATGGCAAGTTCGTTCTTTATCACGTCAAGCTTGTCAAAAGTAGATCGAACCGCGGTGTTCAATTTGGATAGACTTTTCAATAATAATAGTAATAATAATAACTTTATTTATATAGCGTCTGTATCACTAATTGCTCTAGGTGCTTAACAATATCAAAAAATGTATTAAAAAACACTAAAAAATCTAACAACTACATATATAAGCATGGAAATTAAATAGAAATATATTTACAAATCAAAAAAGGCTTGGTGAACTAAATATGTCTTCAAGTGTTTTTTGAAAGAATTCAAGGAATCGGCATTTCTTTAAGATGCGGGTATGCTGTTCCATAATTTAGGTCCTGCAATGGAAAATCTTCGATCACCATAAGACTTAAGCTTAGATCTCGGGACTTGAAGTAACTTATTCGAACAAGAATGTGAAAACAGGGTTTTGCCTTCACAAATGAACGGACGGACGGGGACAACTCTTAAAAACTCTTTCTGGGTAAAAGCTTTCCTTGGGGGCACTCGCTGGCTGCGGGAAAGAACCGGAATCTATTACGGCTGCTGACTATCCTTGAGAGAATGACTAACAACAACAGGGTTGGCTCCAACGTAGATTTATTCTGCAAGCTCTATTACAACTTTGACCAGAACGGACCTGGCCAGGGCTGGTTCGACCCCGTTCTTCTTTTCTTCTCTTTTCTTCTTCCTTTTTTCTTTTTTTTTAAGCTTTACAAAACAGTCCTATTTAAGTGTAACGTACATGGATAACGTAATGGCATGAATAATCTAAAGGATCATGTAATCTACTACACTATTGGCTAAGTAGGAATTTCGCCTTTTACAACATTAATTACTTTCAAAGAGTTCCGGTGGATAACAGTTACACAAAAGGATATGACAGGTGGCTGTTACAGTTTAACACTAATAATAACTGTTTACGGGTGACTGAAGGAGAACTGGTAGCGTTTACGCTTTGCTTAACTAAGCTTCCTACGTTGAATATTGTATTTTTTAAGCGCAAGCATGAAAGAACTCGATAACTAAAAATCCTATCGTTACAAGAACGCAAAGAGTAGGAGCCGGTACAAAAGCTGAGCAAATTGGATATATATCTTGGTGAAAGTCCATTGATAGCCTTATATACTAACAATAAGATTTTATAAGTAATACGGTATTCAACAGGCAACCAATGTAAATCTATTAAAATGGGAGTTACATGTTCATACTTCTTTGTGAATGTTACAATGCGCTATACCCTTTTCTGAACTAGCTGTAGGCGGTTTAAGAGAGCTTTGGGTAATCCATGTAGCAAAAGCATGAATAACTCACAGCAGTGTTTCTTAAAATTCATGTATCTCCTCTACGTTTCTCTCGCGCTTGGTGGGCAGCTCCAAAATATTCCTAACGTAAGTTCCCACAACTTCACTCGCTTCCCCATGTCTTCTTGTGAGTAAATCTTGAGCCTTTTGGTGACCATCAGGCGTAAACGGAAGACCGTCGATGAGATTTCGCACCTTCAAATTCACTAATTCTTTCAAATAGGAGAACTTTGTGACTTCAGGGGCACTGGATTCATCAAATTCACTTTCGAACTGTCCTCAAAAACGAAGCCAATCTTGCAGTGTTCCATCAAATTTTGTGATCACGAGCTTGGGCATTCTCACCACGTCGCCAGCCATTTGACTACTATAGTCACTAGGGGGTAAAACCTCCGCAAATCTGTTTTCTCAATAGCAATGTGTTCTTTTTGTTATTGTTTCCTCTATTCAAGAACTGAATGCATAATGTAGTATAGTACTGTGCGAAAAATTTACCTCACTAGGGCCTTAACGGAAACTTTGGATCTCTCAAAAGCCGTTCGATCATCTTTCTTTAAGACATCTCCTGTCTTCTTCAAACGAAAATTCAACGTCTTCACTTTGCCCTCAAGTTCGGCAATTCGTTTGTCCATGATTTCCAACGCTGTCCTGTCAGGGTCGTCAGTGTCGAAAACGTGAAAAAGCTGTACCACGCTTCCTTATAAACTCACGATTTATGTGACGATAAAGTTTTTCTCGCCCAAACTGGAGGACTGAATCTTCGCGGAAGGCACAATAACAACTGGGGGAAATAACTCTGTGGAGACGACTTGGCAGCGAGAACGGAAACTCGTCACGATTTCCTGGTACACGGAGATCTGCTTCGAGCGAGCTTATACGGACGTCAAGGATAAGACAATCTTTGGTTCCACAGTACTTTTATTCTGGGTCAGGCCAACAAGCGACATGACCTCTAGCATACTCTAGTTTGTAATCATCAAAGCTGTACAAGGTACTTGCTTAAGAAGTAACTGGTGCGAAGTGCTATTGTTACACAAATCGCAATATTTGAATAAGTACACAAAGGAGAGGAAAAAAATCTCTTTGAAGTTAAACGAAAACTACTTAATTATTCCATCTGTTTCTACGACGGAAAGAATCTCAAAATTAAAAAGACGGATGCAATAAACTCTAGGCCATTAAAGTAGGAAACCTAGGTGCGATTTTACAGCTCTGATATAGAAAACAATACCTATCTTAATTGCAGTAGCGCAGCTCAGGAAATAAAAAAACGAAAAAGCAATTAAAGGTTTCTGCTTATTTACGCAAGATTGGTTTGGAAACCATTGCATGAAAAGAAATTAAAGTTACGAGTATAAACTCAGCTGCTATCTACCATGAAAACCAATGTTTCCAGAGAGACCATAAACACTTATATTTACCTAAAAAAAACCATGTAATAAATAACAAAAGTGCCGACAAGCAGGTACATATGATGAAAGCGAGTAACAACAAAAATCTATTCAAAAGCTACTGTGGTTTTTATGCATTTTTTGATTTACTGAAATGAAAGGACTTGAAATGGTTAAATGTGAAAGTTTACGAATAAATATGTTCCGAATAACACACACGGGAAAATCAGTAAATTTTCCCGTAACATTTATTCGCTTGATTCAACAATTTTGCCATTACGCTTCCGTTGACTCCCACTCACAACTCTCAGCTTATTAGAAGGAAACACACTTAACGTTCCGTTGTATTCATGTGGAACAGTGCCATATAAGGGACGATAAAACATGTGCTGCTTACAGGTTTGCTCAGTTATGTAAATATAAACGAAATCCCTTATAAGTGTCAATCAAATTGAGAATAATTAACGTATCGCACAGTTTCCAACAGCTCTAAAAATACGAGGTACAACTTGTCGTGCAACATTATTTCGTTGCAAGTTTTGGTCGATGTTTCCCGTTTTTCACCGTGTATGATCAACTTGTCGCGCAACAAAAACAGATGTTGCAGGTTGAAGAAATTTGTTGGGAAAAGTAGGGCGCGGTTCTAACCAGGGCAACAAATTTAAGCCCAAACAATTTGGCTCACCACCTGTCACGCAACAAATTTGCCCTTGTTGCGTGACAAGTTGAGGGTTTTTGTATCTCGTATCTCGCCGCCTTAAATTGTTGAAAGCTGGGAAATTGCATCAATAGTACCAAATTGTGACAAAAATAATTGTTATCGAATATTTTTGATCCCAAAAAAGTGAGCTTCTTGCGCCATGAAATGGAACCGAAAACATCTATGTCTGCCGTTCCTGATACTGTGTTGGTATCTTTGTTATTTCTGTTTCGTTGGTTTTAACTTCAACTGGAGAAAAGATGTCAAACGCAACAACTCTGAAATGGAAACGCAAATTCTCAGGATTTCGAGCACTTTTTTTGCTAATTACTCAGCAAAGTCTTACGTTTCTAATTCCACCGCGTTGCTCTCTCGGAGAGATTCAATCGCTGTCATTCATTCGGATCTGTCTTATTCCAGTGCGGTGAATAACAATACTCCCTATCTGTTGATTTTGCCCTTTTCAACCAAAGAGCAGGAAATTGATCGTGTATTGGAGGACAAAGACAAACATTCCGTAAGGATGTTGAGTGATTTTCTTCGTTCAAGAACACAATTTCATGGTGCAACTTGTATGCAACAACAGGGAGGCCATGAAATGAAAGCCTTTGGAAATTTCATGTTGGATCAATCTTGGTGTCGTTTTGTGAAAAAAAAGTGGAGCGTTCACATTAGGAATACAGGCCCTGTAAAAAACCTCACGCTACAAAAGTCTCTCAGGCTTGACTTCGACAGTGAAACTGGGACAACTGACGCGCTTGTACAAACCTGCAATATCGTGCATGGTCCATTTGTAATAAGGGAGGATGTGTTTCAAAAAATTGAAGGATTAATCGAAGGTTTTGGGAAATTATCCTTATTGGAGTTTTTTCTACGATCAAAGGGCGAATTGAAGATTGCAAAGCTTGGTTCTTGCGCGTGGACACCCAAAATCAAGCGTACGGATCGAGGAAATTTGAAAAGCTCAAAGGAGGTTCCTGAATATGCAAATTTCGCCAATAAACATATGGTACTTCGGATCGTAACGGAGAATAGAATAGAATGGACGGCTTGTGTCGCAAACTGGAAGATGTGCCCGGAGAAACCCTATGTAGAGCCACGAGGTCTACCCGGCGTAGCTGCACCAATATGTTGCAGCACTGTTTTATGGAAAATGCTAAGCGATTTTGTAAAAGGGCTAAACAAACTGGGGCTAGAATACCGAATTGTTGATGGCACCTTGTTAGGGGCTATCAGGAGTAAAGCGATCATACCGTGGACATACGACATAGATATTGCATTACCGACCTCTGTGTATAAAAATGCTTCAACGTATACTGCTCTTGAAAAGGTTCTCGAAAACCAGTACTATATAGGTTGGTCTTTCATGAACATGCCCAGGGGGCATATTCTTGTGCCCCCGTACATCGACGTAAATACAGCCCCTTATTTTGACGGGCCTGAGGACTTAGAAGGCAAAACATTATTTAGTAGTGAACTGGAAGAAGCAGTGAAGGGAATGTTGCCAGTGTCTCAGGATTGGAGAGAACGTGGCTATGTAGATTTTTATGAGGCAGGTCAAGCCTTGATGAATGGATCGTCCATTGTCACCATCAACAATAAACAATTCGTGACCGTGAAAGATGTGAATAAAATGTTGAGTACAAATTACGGCAAGAACTATCGGCAACCAGCATTAAAAGGAGAATGGTTCGGTTTGTCAGACAACATCGATTCCTGAAGGAAATAACTTAGATATAGTCTAGATTCTAGGAATAATGCGGCGACGAGTTTGCGTCGGATTAGGGACCTTAAAAGGAGAAGGGACGACAAATCTGAGAAAAAATCGATTAAAAACGAATGTATCACAACAGGGTAGTTGTGTCAGAATCGGTCATTATGGTTCGCGATCTCAGAACGCGCAAGTTTTGGTGATTTCGGGAGTTGCTTAATGCTGAGGGCGGCTAAAATATGTATATTGTTTGAAAAATCACCTGCTAATCTGCACGGCTCTTTATTTAGCAGACATAACTAATTGATTGATCATCGACCATCTTGATTTCCATTTCTTACCATTGGTAATTATTTGCTTTTAAGTGATGTTCCGTGCATTGTTTCAATATACAAGAGAGTATACACTTTAGAATATCGTGAGTCACTGATAGGTAGTTTGTTCATGACATCGAATAATAGGCCATACATGTCTCTTCAAAATTCTCTGACCTTATCAAGAAATGGTCTATTGTTCCGGCTCAACTTCTCACATTAAGTCTTAAACAATAACCCTTTTGTTATTTGTATTGCTGAGGGACTTTGGCCGGAGCGAAGCGAAAGAGTCCGTGACTAATCGGAAAAAAATTGTCGGAGTATTTTTATCCTCTCTCTGCGTAATTTTTTTTTATCGCACAGTTTGTTAAAATGCTCATGATAAACAAATTGGACTTCAGCTGCGCGGTCGTCCCATTTTGTTATCACCCCTATGATTACAGATCAAATTGGACTCCACTAAGTATAGGAAATCGTGTTGAAGTCCTAAATGTAATAACTGTCCTAAATGTAATAACATTTGGTCCTAAATGTAATAAAGTCCTAAATGTAATAACGTTCGGTCCTAAATGTAATAAGCCTCCTATGCAATCGTTTAACTGCGCTAACATTGAAATGTTAAAGTGACAGCTGTTGCGCTAAAGAATCCTCTGTCCAATATTTATGGAATATTGCAGGCTCACTGATATTAATCAGCGTCTTTTTATTTGTTAAAGAGGTAGGTTGAGAAGCATTGGCTACAAAACCTTATACTGATACTGATGTGCTTTTGGCATCAAATTGACGGACGCAAAAGCAACGAGAACGTTGACTAATAGCCCTCTCTATATCATTGGCTCAGACTCTTCAGTGTAACAGATTTTGACGAAATACTTCTGTCTTCAGTGCTGAAGTTAACACTTGATGAACCGAATTACAAGGAAAAAGAAGTCCACCGACTTATACGTTAGACATATTCTGGGCTCAGAGGGGCATTCTTTGTACGGTCTTCCCTTACCAGATTTGTACGGGTCTGCATAAAATATATTCATAGGCGTTATTGACCGAGCGTGAGGTCAAAATGGCTTTATATTGGCTGAGTTTTTTTTTTTGCGTTTTTATGGACGGAGAAGAGGTCACGGTCCATAAAAAAGTAGAAAAAGAACGAGGCTAATATCCAGTAATCTTGAAAATACCAGCATGGTCAAGAGAGTTTATATTCTCTTGGCTTAATCATTAAAGGATTCATTGTATAGCAAAAGATTTGGCTTTGATAAGAATCAAGAATGGCCTGTTTATTTCGAGAGCCGATAGTGAAAGCCAACTGTGTTTGCAGTACAATAAACCCAAGAGGGTCGTTTATTTTTTTCTATGTATATGCAAATATTATCCAAAAGTTATGAACTTTGTAAGTTTTCTTGCGTGGGATCAATACGGGGTATCCCGAGCGGGCGAGGGTGGGCCCATCATGCCCGCTCAGGTAGCCAATCAGAACACAGGATTCACTTCATCTTGCCCACGTGCGCTGCTAGCTATTTGATAAAGTGACTAGTGAGCAAGATATCGACTGACCAATCATATGCTATCCCATTTCACGATCACAGATCTTGACATGTTACCTTTTTTCCACGCAAGAGTCAAATTGAACCATTGAGCTACACCAATCAACACATGATGGTCAGTTGACGGTCTAATGAACCATTCATTTTTTTCCTTTAGCCCCTTATGACGGGTTCATCAGTTCCGCGAACCGAAATATTAGGAAAACGTATATTTTACAGTTGATCTCAAGTTTATATTTCATTTTTTGTCTTCATCTCTTCTCCCCGCCGTGAGGGGAGAAAATGAATAGCTAAATAGATGAATGAAAAAAGAAAGCTCAACAGTTTCCACTTATAGTCATATGGTACATGAACTGATTACTGAGGTGGAGTAAGGCCATAGAAGGCTGGAAATGCAATACCCCAAGTTCAAAATTGAATAAATCAGGATAGTCATTCTTAAAAATGAACTCAAATGCTTCATCAGAATCAATCGACACTGAATAACATTGATGTGCAAAATTTCAATAACGCTACTAATAATAATAATTTTCTTTTGGATTAACATATGACACAGCGAAATCATTCAAACTGCTCTAAAATGGTGCATTACTACTAAAGACTTTAACACGAAAGATAACATCAACAATAGCATGCTAGTTCATCATCAATTGTAGTCAATTTCTTTTCCAAAAAGTCTTAATGGTTACGTACCAATCGATTCCATCCTATTAAGCTTCCAGCCAAGCACTAGCCCACTTTGGGCTGGAAATGATTTTCTTCAACTCGATCGATAAACCGCTTTAAGGACCATACTTCGACTGCTGATATTTCTTATGTCTAGCAAGTAAAAAGACGCTGATTGATATCAGTGAGCCCATAATGTGGCATGTATACTGGTCAGCGGATTTTTTGGTGCAACAGCTGTCACTAACATATCATTGTGGATGTCCGCCATAACAACAATGCACTGCAGGAGTCAAACGATTTCATTGGAGCCTTATTACATTTAGGACTAAATGTTATTACATTTAGGACTTTATTACATTTAGGACCAAATGTTATTACATTTAGGACTTTATTACATTTAGGACAGTTATTACATTTAGGACTTCAACAAATCGTATGAACGCGAGTGCATTTCGTGATTTATGGGCACGAGTGATGTTTTGAAAGTTCTCAAAATTGCACGAGCCGTAGGCGAGTGCAATTTGAGAAATTTCAAAACATCACGAGTGACCATAAATCACGAAATGCACGAGCAGGTTCATACGATTTTTTATTTATTATATTCTCGATTTTTTTTATAATTTGGTGTTCAAATTTGGCGCTTCCCCGGTGTTTCCATGGCAACTTCTCCGTATTACACTCTATAACCTCTATTGCACTCTATAACCTATTTATGCATTCATCATTGACCAATCAGAAACGCGATATTTTGTTGAGTATATAATAAGTCCTATTACCATTAGTTATCATGCACACAACTAATTAAGTCTGACTTGCGTAGTGCGCGCGAGATTTGAACTGCTTCTGGCAGAAGTGTTTTCAAATTGTCAACTTAACTACAATTGTTGTTTGTTAACACAATTGGAATTAATACAGTTGCAGTGATTATTCACATAAAATATAATTAACTTATCAACAACATGAGGAACACCATTCTAAATTCCCCAAATAGCTTATTCTCCTCCTAAGAACCAAAATTCTTATCAAAATAATCATTTCATTGCCATTCTTTCAAGGAAGGAGAATCGAGGTTCTTGAAACAAGAATGAATAGAAGAGAATTCTTCTGGTAAGAATGCATTACGTCTGAATATCTTGAGAAGAATCTCTCTATTTCAGAAACTCTTGTCTCAAGAACGAGAATTCTTTTCAGCAGGCAGTGAAGTAGAGAGTTCTTCTGGAAAGAATGTTTAATTGCAAACCTCATGGATAGAATTGCAATTTCAGAAACTCTTGCTACAAGAATCGGGAATTCTTTCCCGCAGGCAATGAAGCAGAGAGTTCTTTTGGAAAGAATATCTAATCGCAAATCTTACGAACAAAATCGCAATTTCCGAAACTCTTGTCACAAGAATCCGGAATTCTTTTCCTCAAGAACAAGGACTCTTTCTGGCAAGCAAAGAAATAGAAGTTTCTTCTGAAAAGAATATTTAATTGCAGATCTTATGAAAAGAGTCGCAATTTCAGAATTCATTAGAAAAGAGGCAGAACCTCTTATGACCAAAATTTTATTAAGTTAACTTCTACTGCTGGTAACTTTGAAAATTATGGACCAAATTATCTAATGAAGTCTGATAAAACTTTGCTACAATACAGCAGTGGAGTAGTTACGTAAACGATTCGCTGGGAAGACAAAATATGATGTCGTAGCCGCGATAATTTACATTAAATTTTCATGTGAACATTCACAACACCAAAATTAATAACTTTGGAAGCGAAAGACTTATCTGGAGGCTTGAGCAGTTCCAAAATAGTCCTTAAATTTCTGTCATTGGAATGTGTCGTGCTAGCCAGCAAGGGAAACGATGTTATGTCCTTGGTAACCGCCCTATATCCCGAAAATATTCGGTCGCGCGGGCTAAATAAACGTCTTCATCGCATAAACTGCGGTGTTAGACAGAGATATCTGGCCCTGAGAAAAGCCGTTCAACACATGTGAAAAAATGTCGTATTTTTTGCACGTGTGCAAAGCCTTTACGATTCTCAATACAAATTGTTTGTCGGAGCATCTTCGAATTATGGCGGTTAAAATAGTAAAAAGTACATATTGCTGACAGAAAGTGAAGAAAACCAATATACTAAACGAAAAACCGAAAATTACGTATTTAGTGGCTTTGGTGTTGGCATTTCTGCCAGCTGAGAATGAAAATCGATAACTGGAAGATTTGTCACTAGCCTATTTTGGCCGTTTACCTAAAATACTTCTTCTGTCGGTATGGACAAAGTCAATAAATGAGAGTTTTGTAAATTGAGAATTACGACCATTATTGTTTTTAATCATGATTCAACGCATTTTTCCATCTTAAGAGTTCGCGCCAACGTACTCTACGATTTTTATTCGGGGATTGTCGATTTATTTATTTTCATTCATTAATGAAGTCGGCTTTTCTCCTCAGTAGAGAGCTATTGTGTTTATATATGATAAACAAAATAATACATGGTTGCCTGTAGATATGAAATTTCTCTTCTTGTGTTACACTCGAAGAGAAATTCCAATTATAACATAGCGCGCGTGCTTGCCCTGCATAATTCCTATTGAGCCGCTATGAACAAAATTTTTATTTACGCACGCCCGTGCGTAAATAAGAGACGTGAGCATTATATTTACCTGGATTCAGAGTTTCCGTCCTGTTAAGCTGCAGTGCAGTTTTCCTTCTCTTTGAAATGTGGAAGAAACCAGCGAAGGGCTGCCCAATTCTTCTATCGGCATTGACCTTTCAGGTCCTCATCCAACAAGCAACAAAAATATAAAGCCGAAAAAAACTCGCGAGTAGTTTCGGTCTTTGAAATCATATTTAAGTGACGCTTGAGTTCATTTGGCTTTGATTTTCTCCATTTTTCGAGCAAATTTTGAACTTTTCATTCACAGTTATCGGTTAACTGGCTCAAATGTTCTCGCTCAAACCAAAGCATAAAATGTGGCGTGTTTTTTACCAGCCAATAGGGACGTTTGTTTACTTTTTTTGCGCGTTGTGAGAATTTTGCACTTTATCACAATAAAAGGCTTCTTTGCGCAGATCCTTGTTGTCGCTCTGTTATAAAAGAATTTGCCCATGCTTTTAACTGTGTGTATAGAGCACTCAAAAAGCAAGGGTTGCTCTCGGCTGCGCCTCGAGCTACTCTTACGCATTTTTCGTGCTCTCCAAACTTTCCGCGTGCATCCATCACTCGATATACGCACGCTAAGCATGGAAAAAATTCTTAAATCCACGCGCGCCCATGTATTGTTCTCGATTTAAAGGCTTTCGGAAAAGGGCGCCGAATAGCATGTTGTCGTTGCCTTGTTTCGATCTCATATGAGGAAGGAGATTTCAGCGGCCAATACTGCTTTACGCTCTAAGGCTAACTTGTACGTTAGGAGGGCATTCAAATCTGGGCTCATACAGAGTGATTCAATAGGAATATTCGGAGTGTCAGGTGGGTTCTCGTTACAATAATTCAGTGTCGACCGATCGACGGAATCTCGCATCAATAAGATGAGGTCCAAGAAACTGAATCCTGCTTGGTTGGACTTACCCTTCATTGGGAACATGCTGTTGACAAAGCTTTTAGAAGGAAGTGCTCTTCAGGAACTGATTGAACCTTGTTCATATATAATCTAATGATTGCAGAACATACATCAAATTATCAATAAACAACGATATCAACATTTACTGTATTGACAACTTTCAATTTTTACCTAAATATCTCTTTCTTTGCATATTATTTACATATATCATTCCCTGATCATACCCCATAACATTCATTGACTTTAACAATCTACAACAAAGCAGTTGTTGTACATCAATGAATTAATTGCATGCCAATTGCAACCCCTAGTTCTTTCCAATATTATGATCTCTTCTCTGGCTGAGCAATCCAGTACTTCTCTGTTCACAAACATGATTGAAAGGTGAGGGGGAATGCGCAATGTTGAATCATGCAAAAATAGCTTAATTTTGTTGCAAATTGAAGCCTTCAAGTACATAATTCGGTTCCAATCACTTAAAATTTATCCTAACCTAGAGCTCTGCAACTGAAATTAAATTTGTAAGTCCTGCAATTAGTAGAGTATGAACAGGGTTCAATCAGTTCCTGAAGAGCACTTCTTTCTAACATCTTTGTTATCAGCATGTTTCCAATGAGGGTTAAGTTCGATCAAGCAGGATTCAGTTTCTTGGACCTCATCTTATTGATACAAGCTTCCTTCGATCGGTCGATACTGAATTATTGTGACAAGAACCTACCTGAAACTCAGAATATTCCTATTAAATCACTCTGTATGAACCCAGATTTGAATGCCCTCCTAACGTACAAGTTAACCTTGGAGCGGAGGGTAGTATTGGCCGCTGAAATCTCTTGAGAGCGAAACAAGACAACAATAACCTATTACTCGGCGCTTTTTCAGAAGCCGTTAAGAACGTTGATTGAGCCTGCGCAACAGAAATCGGATATAGGGCGGTTACCAAGGGCATAGCATCAACCGCGTTTCTCCTGCGAGCTAATACAACAGATTCTAATGACAATAATTTAAGAACTATTATGAAACTGCTCAAACCTCCAGATAAGTCTTTCGCTTCCGAAGTTATTAATTTTGGTGTTGTGAATATTCACGCGAAAATTTGATATAAACTAGACCCTGTGAGCAGGGTAACTGGGATACCTGGATGGTACAGGATCCTTGAGATCAAGTGTAGTGATACTATGGGTGTCGGACTAGTATACTGAAATAGTGAGCTCAAGTCTGGCCAAGGGCATACACCTATTTCAAAAGAGGTTGTCACCAGGTGATAGGTCATTCCAAGACGACTTTATAACAGTGACAAAAATAATTGTCATCGAATATTTTTGATCCCAAATAAGTGAGCTTCTTGCACAATGGGATGGAAGCGAAAATATTTATGTTTGCCGTTTCTGATCCTGTGTTCGTATCTTTGTTATTTCTGTTTTGTTGGTTTGAACTTGAACGGGAGAGAAAATGTCAAACGCAGCGACTCTGAAATGGAAACGCAAATACTCAGGATTTCGAACTCAGCAAAGTTTAACGTTTCTAATTCAAATGCGTTGCTCTCTCGGAGAGATTCAATGGCTGTCATTCATTCGGATCTGTCTTATTCCAATGTGGTAAATAACAATACTCTCTACCTGCTGATTTTGCCCTTTTCAACCAAAGAGCAGGAAATTGATCGTGTACTGGAGGACAAAGACAAACGTTGATGTTTTTTCTTCGTTCAAGGAAACAATTTCATGGTGCAACTTTTATGCAACAACAGGGAGGCCATGAAATGAAAGCCTCTGGAAATTTCATGTTGGATCAATCTTGGTGTCTTTTTGTGAAAAAAATGTGGAGCGTTCACATTAGGAATACAGACCCTGTAAAAAACCTCACGCTACAAAAGTCTCTCAGGCTTGACTCCAACAGTGAAACTGAAACAACTGACACGCTTGTACAAACCTGCAGTATCGTGCAAGGTCCATTTGTAATAAGGGAGGATGTGTTTCAGAAAATTGGAGGATTAATGGACGGCTTTGGGAAATTATCTTTATTGGAGTTTTTTTCTACGATCAAAGGGCGAATTGAAGATTGCAAAGCTTGGTTCTTGCGCGTGGACACCCAAAATCAAGCGTACGGATCGAAGAAATTTGAAAGGCTCAAAGGAGGTCCCTGAATATGCAAATTTTTGCACTAAACATACGGTACTTCGGATCGTAACGGAGAATAGAATTGAATGGACGGCTTGTGTCGCAAATTGGAAGATGTGCCCGGAGAAACCCTATGTAGAGCCACGAGGTCTACCCGGCGTACCTGCACCGATATGTTGCAGCACTGTTTTATGGAAAATGCTGAGCGATTTTGTGAGAGGGCTAAACAAACTGGGGCTAGAATACCGAATTGTTGATGGCACCTTGTTAGGGGCTGTCGGGAGTAAAGCGATCATACCATGGACATACGACGTAAATATTGCATTACCTGCCTCCGTGTATAAAAATGTTTCAACGTATACTGCTCTTAAAAAGGTTCTCCAAAACCAATACTATATAGGTTTGTCTTTCATGAATATGCCCAGGGGGCATATTCTTGTGTCCCCGTTCATCGACGTAAATACAGCCCCATATTTTGACGGGCCTGAAGACTTAGAAGGCAAAATATTATTCAGTAGTGATCTGGAAAAAGCAGTGAAGGGAATGTTGCCAGTGTCTCAGCACTGGAGACAACGTAGCTTTGTAGATTTTTATGAGGCAGGTCAAGCCCTGATGGAAGGATCGTCCATTGTCACCATTAACAATAAACAATTCGTGACCGTGAAAGATGTGGATAAAATGTTGAGTATGAATTACGGCAAGAACTATCGGCAACCAGCACTGAAAGGAGAATGGTCAGGTTTGTCAGATCACAACGGTCCCTGAAGGAAATAACTTAGATATAGTCTAGATTCTAGGAATAATGCGGCGACGAGTTTGCGTCGGATTAGGAACCTTAAAAGGAGAAAGGACGGCACAGCTGAGGAAACATCGATTAAAAAGAATGTATAATTTTCTTTACAATTTCACAAATGGGTGGTTGTGTCAGAATTGGTCATCATGGTTCGCGCAGGTTTTGGTGATCTCGAGAGTTGCCTTGCTGAGGGCAGCTAAAATATGTCTATTGTTTGAAAACGCACGTGCTGATCTGCACGGCTCTTTATTTAGCAGACAGAGGAGCCTATTACCCGGAGCCTCCATAACAATTGTACCCTTTAGTCAACCCTGTCCCTTTTTATTTTTAGAACTGAGATATGTGGGGGTTCTTTAATTTCCCCCCAAAACTCGGTGACTCTTGCATAACACTCTTAAAAAATGGTAAAGTTTCCGCGCTTTTCGCCATCATTGAAATACTTTCGTGCGGACTGCATGTAAGGTAAACAATAGAGGACCACAGCTTTCTTATGACTAGCTATTATGTAAACATCCGCGAAAAACCCCGTGGGAGGTGCTGCTAGAAATAAAAGATACGGGACAGGGTTGACTCAGAGGGTAAGTATGGAAGATGGAAGCTCCGGATAATGGGCTCCTGGCAGACATAACTAATTGATTGATCATTGATCATCTTGTTTCATTTTTGATCAAATTCGGAAGTAACAGACTCCTCCACTGCAGTGAAAAATGCGTCATGTCACCGCTGAAAGCAAAGAAAGATTTATGAAATCTTCTGGTTTGCAACGCACATGGCGGCTAAACAAAAAACATGCGCAAATGAGTTAAGTTTGATGAACTACGTGCCAATTACAGAGCAGTCAAAAGTGCAGCAACTGCAAATAAATCAATTCTGGCCTGCCGTGCGCCAATTCCCTGCACAAAATTTCAAAGGAAAACATAAATGTTAAAAAAACAACCGCCGTTTCGCAAAATAAGCGAAGGAAAATTGAAAGGGTTACAGAAATAATAAAAAGAAAAAAATGTAGTCAAAATGAAAACTAGGGAGTCTCTACCATTTTTTCAAGCGAGAAAAAATTAAACATGATGATCAAATCAACACGCGCGAATAACTGACAGAAAAAGTAAGTTTTTTGAAAGGGAAATAAAGTTTCCAATGAAAGTTAAGTCCGATCAAGCAGGATTCAGTTTCTTGGATTCAGTTTCTTCTTTTCTTAAAAACTGTGCAGAAGGTTCAGCAATACCCTCTTTGCGTACACTGTTCAATCGACTGAACATTGGCTGTTATTAAACAACATCACCATTGAGTACAGTTCATCGACACGTACTGCACATGTGTCTGAACGACGAGACTACATAGTTGCATAACTAACGCACCATACAGGTAAAGATAAAATGATCAAGTACGACAGAGAGATGAGAATTCTTCGCTGCACAACTCAAGCATAAAAACTGAAGCCTATTCAAGACGGTCATTACGTGAGACCATGTGATCCTAGGAAATATTTTATGTGTAATTTGATGTCGCTTTTTGGTCGACTCAGAATATAGTATTTCCGCGATCAAGCGCCCGGGTTGCTTATTTAAAATTTCAGCTCAAATGAGGGGCACTTATTGGAATGAAGGTGCTTGATTAAAGGGGGTGCTTATTGAGTTTTCCTTTCAACGAACTGAGACTTTAATAGTTTACTCGGCTAAATCTTATAAAGAGAAACAACTACAACATTTAGTCCACCTTAAGTCACTATGGAGGTTTGGAATAGCTATTGTTATCGGCCGAAATTGACCCATTTTCGAATAGAAAAGCACGTGCATTTTAAAACATTATATAATTGCTGGCCGCCCTTTGCAAAGCAAGGCCATAAATCACCAAAACATAGGTGGACTAAGAGTTTAAACATTGACGGGGAATTATTTTTGTTGATATTTAAAACTCAACGTTGCTTGTGCTCACATATTTTAAGCTGAAGTTGAGGTCTGGCGTCATTAGACGCGGTGAAGACATCTACCCATTCCGGAAAATATGAAGAAAAATAAATTCAGTTTTACCAAAGCTTTCGTCGGCGTTATCGTTGTGTCTACATTTAAGATCTCTAATCTCAGACTCGGCGGAGTATTCCTCTTATAATCGTAGCTAAGTCTCTGTTTGCTGCCTCAAAGACCATTGTTATCTGACAAACCCAACCATTTTCCTTTCAGTGCTGGTTGCCGGTAGTTATTGTCGCAGTCGATACTCAATATGATTCTATCCCCATCTTTCACGGCTACGAAGTAGTTCACTATTAAATGATGCTTTGCCTTTTAGGTCCCACGGCCCACAAAATAAGAGGCTGTATTGATGTCGATGTATGGGGGCACAAGAATATGTCCCCTGGGCATGTCAATCAAAGACAATAAAAAGGGGAGGGGAAAAGAAGAAAAAGGAAAGACCCCCCCTCAAAAAAGTTTCCAGCCACAAATGATCGATCCTTAACCCTTTACTCCCTCATATCAGCATGCATATTCTCCATACTGTTCTCTCTACATTTCCTAGGCTTCTGACAAGGAGAATTTGTTCAGCAATCAAGGGTTTCTTTAGTTGGTGATCATGTCCTTTATTCTCATGACCTTAATGTTTGATTTCGGGGTGATGTTGTAAGGGGAAATTGGATATTAGTCACTCTTGGGGTAAAGGGTTAAACCTCTCGCTTGAAAGAAGAAGCACAATCCATTGCGCCAAGTATGTAGAGCGTCTATGAAATTTATTACGTGCATCAAAGGAGCAGCAGACAAAGAGGATAAAGCGTGGTAAAGTTTTAAAATTCGAAGTCAGCTCAGTGGCCCCAACATCCCACCCTTCAGTACAACATTTTCCGAGTTGACTGGCTCACAGCCACTCTGATCTGCTACCAAATGTGGTTTGAACGAGGAGCGTTACGATTAAGAGATATTCTAAAATAGGAATGAACGATTGTAACCGGCATGAAAGCGTTCATCGATCCCAGAAGAAAATTAAAATTGCCATAGCTAAGTTATATAAGATAAATTGCTTATATGATCAATGGCTCGCCAAGTCTGTCAGTGTCAGATTGAAATGATGAAAAGCTGGCAAATTGGCGGAATCAATGTTACCAAATTGAGACAAAAATAATTCTCTCATAACTTTGTTTAACCTGTCAAGAAGACCGAAATGGACTTAAAAAAGAGCAAGCCTCGTTTTGCCTGGTCTCCATGGTACCCAAAATTTCCCTCAGCTACGCACAGCAATTGAGTGCTTTTCGTTCCCGAATTGTCTGAATCGCTTATTAGTCAAATGATCCTTCTTAACGAATTTAACTAGAAAAATTGAATTGTGTCACACTGACAAAGTGCTCGCCTTTTTCGAGAATGAAACTTAAAGCCGGATAATTGACCAAATCAAGGCGTGAAAATTATTGACAAAAGATCATTAATTAAAACGTAGGTTTTTTCGAGAGGTAAATAAAATAATCAGCATATATTTACTTTTATATTTTTTTTTCCGAGAGAGTTATTCGAAACCCATAAACAGTGTTGATAAGACATCAATTAGTTAGTTTTCAAGCTGTGTTTACCTTTGTACGATGATAGCAATTTTCTCATGGACTTGATGAACGCGTTCACGCAGGCCACATTCAGTCATTCACATTTGGTATCTCTCAGTCTTAACGATGTTAAGTCAAAACACATTTTGAGGCTAAAAACAATAATTACATTCCGTTGAAATCAAATTTCCTGGATTGTCGCACCCTCAATACCGCAATACCGCACCCGGTAAAATTTCCGCACAGCCCCATACTATTGTAAAACAAATCTGTTTTCCCAATGGCAATCTATTGTTTTTGTCATTGTTTTCTCTATCCAAGAACTGAATGCATAATGTAGTATGGGGCTGTGCGGAAATTTTACCCCGCACCCTCATGGTATTTTCCCTCATCAAAATAAGCATTTATGGTTTTCCTAATCTGCTGAAATAGAGTTTACATCCAAATCCGTCGACGATATGGATATATTAAGAAGAGACTCCCCCGTTATAACGGTGATCACGAATGGAAACCATGGTTACACCGCTTAGTATGCAGAAGGAGGTTAATCTTTCACGGGGAACTGATCAAACGAAAATATATGCCTTAATTAACGTTTGTTAAAATCATAATGCTATCACACCTAAGGCGCCAGATCATCCACTTTTTCCGGCTCTAAATTGTTGAAAGCTGGGAAATTGGATCAAGAGTACCAAATTGTGACAAAATAGTAATTGTTATCGAATATTTCTGATCCCAAAAAAGTGAGCTTCTCGCGCAATGGAATGGAAGCGAACATATTTTTTATGTTTGTCGTCTCTGATACTATATTCGTATCTTTGTTATTTGTGTTTCGTTGGTTTGAACTTGAACTGGCGAAAAAATGTCAAACGCAACGACTCTGAAATAGAAACGCAAATACTCAGGATTTCGAACTCAACAAAGTTTAACGTTTCTAATTCAAGTGCGTTGCTCTCTCGGAGAGATTCAATGGCTGTCATTCATTCGGATCTGTCTTATTCCAGTGCGGTGAATAACAATACTCTCTATCTGTTGATTTTGCCCTTTTCAACCAAAGAGCTGGAAATTGATCGTGTACTGGAGGACAAAGACAAACATTCCGTAAGGATGTTGAGTGATTTTCTTCGTTCAAGGAAACAATTTCATGGTGCAACTTGTATGCAACAACAGGGAAGCCATGAAATGAAAGCCTCTGGAAATTTCATGTTGGATCAATCTTGGTGTCGTTTTGTGAAAAAAATGTGGAGCGTTCACATTAGGAATACAGGCCCTGTAAAAAACCTCACGCTACAAAAGTCTCTCTGGCTTGACTCTGACAGTGAAACTGGGACAACTGACGCGCTTGTACAAACCTGCAGTATCGTGCAAGGTCCATTTGTAATAAGGAAAGATGTGTTTCAGAAAATTGGGGGACCAATCGACGGTTTTGGGAAATTATCTTTATTGGAGTTTTTTCTACGATCAAAGGGCGAATTGAAGATTGCAAAGCTTGGTTCTTGCGCGTGGACACCCGAAATCAAGCATACGGATCGAGGAAATTTGAAAGGCTCAAAGGAGGTCCCTGAATATGCAAATTTTGCCAATAAACATACGGTACTTCGGATCGTAACGGAGAATAGAATAGAATGGACGGCTTGTGTCGCAAACTGGAAGATGTGCCCGGAGAAACCCTATGTAGAGCCACGAGGTCTACCCGGCGTAGCTGCACCGATATGTTGCAGCACTGTTTTATGGAAAATGCTGAGCGATTTTGTAAGAGGGCTAAACAAACTGGGGCTAGAATACCGAATTGTTGATGGCACCTTGTTAGGGGCTGTCAGGAGTAAAGCGATCATACCATGGACATACGACGTAGATATTGCATTACCTGCCTCTGTGTATAAAAATGCTTCAACGTATACTGCTCTCGAAAAGGTTCTCGAAAATCAATACTATATAGGTTGGTCTTTCATTAACATGCCCAGGGGGCATATTCTTGTGCCCCCGTACATCGACGTAAATACAGCCCCTTATTTTGACGGGCCTGAAGACTTAGAAGGCAAAGCATTATTCAGTAGTGAACTGGAAGAAGCAGTGAAGGGAATGTTGCCAGTGTCTCAGGATTGGAGACAACGTGGCTATGTAGATTTTTATGAGGCAGGTCAAGCCCTCATGGAAGGATCGTCCATTGTCACCATCAACAATGAACAATTCGTGACCGTGAAAGATGTGGATAAAATGTTGAGTATGAATTACGGCAAGAACTATCGGCAACCAGCACTCAAAGGAGAATGGTCAGGTTTGTCAGATCACAACGGTCCCTGAAGGAAATAACTTAGATATAGTCTAGATTCTAGTAATAATGCAGCGACGAGTTTGCGTCGGATTAGGAACTTTAAAAGGAGAAAGGACGGCAAATCTGAGGAAACATGGATTAATTTGTATAATTATCATGTATAATTTTCTTTACAATTTCACAAATGGGTGGCTGTGTCAGAATTGGTCATCATGGTTCGCGCAGGTTTTGGTGATCTCGGGCGTTGCTTTGCTGAGGGCAGCTGAAATATTTCTATTGTTTGAAAACGCACGTGCTGATTTGCACGGCTCTTTATTTAGCAGACAGAGGAGCTCATTACCCGGAGCCTCCATACCAATTGTACCCTTGAGGCAACCCTGTCCCTTTTTATTTTTAGAACTGAGATATGTGGGGTTCTTTAATTTCCCCCGAACACTCGCTGACGTTCGCATAACACTCTAAAAAACTGGTAAACTTTCCGCGCTTTTTGCCATTGTTGAAATAGTTTCGTGCGGCCTGCATGTAATGTAAACAATAGAGGACCACAGCTTTCTTATGACTAGCTATTTTGTAAACATCCGCGAAAAACCCCGTGGGAGGTGCTGCTAGAAATAAAAGATACGGGACAGGGTTGACTCAGAGGGTAAGTATGGAAGATGGAAGCTCCGGATAATGGGCTCCTGGCAGACATAACTAATTGATTTATCATTGATTATCTTGTTTCATTTTTGATCAAATTTGGAAGTAACAGACTCCTCCACCAAAGTGAAAAATGCGTCATGTCACCGCTGAAAGCAAAGAAAGATTTACGAAATCTTCTGGGTTGCAACGCACATGGCGGCTAAACAAAAAACATGCACAAATGAGTTAAGTTTGATGAGCTACGCGCCAATAACACAGCGGTCAAAAGTACAGAAACTGCAAATGAATCAATTCTGGCCTGCCGTGCGCCAATTTCCTGCACAAAATTTCAAAGGAAAACATAAATGTTAAAAAACAACCGCCGTTTCGCAAAATAAGCGAAGGAAAATTGAAAGGGTTACAGAAATAATAAAAAGAAAAAAATGTAGTCAAAATGAAAACTTGGGAGTCTCTACCATTTTTTCAAGCGAGAAAAAATTAAACATGATGATCAAATCAACACGCGAGAATAATTGACAGAAAAAACGTAAGTTTTTTGAGAGGGAAATAAAACAGTCCGCAGCCATTTCTTATTTGTATATATCATAAAACGATTGCAAGTGTTAAGTAGTGTCTGCGCGTGTGTGAAAGTGGAGGCAGGAAGACTATCGGTCGTTTGCCATGAGCTTGATGTCCTCCCTGGTTTTCCCCATCTCCTGAATTTCTCCCTTTACCGTCCGCCGCAAGGTGTTCTTTGGGCGGCTACTGTTGAGTTTCCCTCCAGTCGTCCAGTGAAGAGCGGTTTTTGCGATAGAGGCTTCTTGGTGGGTGACGTGCCCAATCCGCCTCCAGCGTCTCCTCATCAGGATGGTCGCCATTGGTTTAGTTCTTGAGTATGAATAGGGTTCAATCAGTTCCTGAAGAGCACTTCCTTCTAACAGCTTTGTTATCAGCATGTTTCCAATGTAGAGCAGAGGGTAGTATTGGCCGCTGAAATCTCCTTAGATCGAAACAAGACAACAATAACCTATTACTCGGCGTGCTTTTTCTGAAGCCGTTAAAAACGTTGATTGAGCCCGCGCAACCGAAATCAAATATAGGGCGATTACCAAGGGCATAGCATCGACCGCGTTTCTCTTGCAAGCTAGTACAACAGATTCTAATGAAAAAGATGTAAGGACTGTTTTGGAACTGCTCAAACCTCCAGATAAGTCTTTCGCTTCCAAAGTTATTAATTTTGGTGTTGTGAGTGTTCACACGAAAATTTGATATAAATTATCGCAACTACGGGAACTACCTACTCCATCGCTGTAATGTAGCAAACCTTAACAGACTTCATCAGATAATTTGGTCCACAATTATCAAAGTTTCTGGCAGTGAAAGTTACCTTAATAACATTTTGGTCATAAGAGATTCTGCCTCTACCTGTTCATAAACACATCCAAGGCTTGCGTAAAGATCTTAATCATTCCAGTTCTGATATAAACATTTTTGCAGAAACAAGATTTAGTTCTCAAGATCCAAATGACCTGTATGACATCAGTGGTTATAGTCTCTTCCGAAATGATAATCTGAACTCCAGTAATGGTTTAGTTAGGCCTTGGTAGTAGTCAACCCTCGCCAACTGACTATTGCTTCCAGTTTGCTGAGCTGTCGACCAACAAGTGCACCGCAATAACAGATATCCTCCAGAATTCAAGAGAAGGTGATTCAGTGTCAGTCCTCGGTAAGGTAGGAAACATCAGTGAAATATCAACGGTTCGCCTTGGCAAACAAAGTCTCCTGGCTGAAGGGACAATCGCAGATCTAACAGGAAAGATAACTATCAGCCTGTCGGAAGATAATCTCGCTTTAATTACCACGGCCGCAGTTTACAAGATAACAAACATCCGTGTGTGCTTCTGGAATGATGCCAAGAAGTTAACTACATGTCCAATTCCGTCATCTCTGCCATTCAAGATGACAAGCCCAAGGGCATAACCATGGAAGAGCCTTCATGAAGTTCCACAAGAGCATAAATTGCCGTTATTTGTTCTCTTCATAAAAACTGTGGAGAAGGTTCAGCAATACCCTCTTTGCGTACACTGTTCAAGAAAGCTTTTGCAAGCCTCAGCCAGTTTGTTAGTGAAATGTGATGAATGCAAAAAAAATCATGGTTCTTGCCAACTGCAGCAAAAGAATGTCTGTGCATTTTACTGTGCAAGGTCAAGATGAAAGTGACGTCATCGTCACTGCGTTGGAGCAGACCTTGAAGACCGTCGTTCCAAGAGTCGAAGAAATGTCGGAAGAACAATCGACTGAACATTTGCTGTTATTAAACAATATCACCATTGAGTACAGTTCATCGACACTTAATGTACATGTGTGTGCCGTCGAACTTTGAACCCGTAAACACTTTAAGTTCCTTGAGTATAAGCTCATTTACACTCAATTAAGGTCATCGAATCTGCTAATAAACAACTATTGCCTTTTGCATTTTCCTGGCAGCACTGAGATGGAACCACAAGATTTAGAGATGCCAGATCTTACCGAATACAACCCTGAGGTAATTTGACTGACAGAGAAATGTTGGTAGCGAAAATTTCTAAATCTTAGCCTGTTCCAGGCGTTTAGAAACTGAAACGAAGTGCGTCAGAAAACGGTACGATAGTAGCGAAGGAGTGAAAAAGCGAGAGAGTTTTGGGTCAGGTCACGTATTGAACACTGCCCGATCCAAGCCTCCCACATTTTCTCTCTGCCGCTGATACAGGGCCGTTTAGCATTTCATCTCAAGCAAAAAGGTGTTTCTTGGCCATAACAACTTGTACCTGATAACTTAAAACGTCTTCAAAGCTCAGATTCTACCAGAAGTTTAAGAAAGGAAGCAAAACTTTCCACAAAAATCTACTTTGACTACGCTTTTTACTTTTTGAGAATCAGGACAATTCAAAACCGGACTCCACCATAGTAAAGTAAGTATGCGGAGAAGGTACTTCTTAATACCAACATGACCGCTTAGAGTCCAAAAATTATTGTTCAGAGTTAAGTTTAAGGTAGAGGAAAAGACCAACTAAGAGATTGACTTACATGACCCGGCAGGGAATAGAGCCAGGACCTCTTGATCAGAAGCTCACTCTCAAACCATTAAGCCACCACATTAGAAATCTTTTTGGTCACGTGTTCTCACAGCAGGTCGTGGATGAACGAGTCGTTTCCTCCACCAATCATGGTCAGCCAGGCATCTTACCTACATCCAACGCACAAGGAGAGCTGATATCCATTCACACCACAAGATCAAGGCAGCCAAGTGCAATCCCAGCAGTACCCGCAGCAGTGCTACACGTATCGCCGTAAAACGATTTCTGTTGTTCTCTTTGCTGAGGAAAAAACTGATGAAATCATAAAATAGGAGACAAAAGCAGACCCTGATCGAAAGAGAAAATTGGCATAAACTTTAACGAGGGCGACCTAGGAAAAGTTAGGTATCATTTTTTTCAAAGAGCGTTTTAAGGAAGACCAATGCATGAGCGTAATTCTAGCTCTCTGTTAGTTTTTATCATTCCCAAGAGTTAATGCAAGTTGTTATTGCTGAAATACTGCGCTTAACAAAACTGCTACGGCAATATTCAACAGACCAAAAGGCACCTGACAATGACAAGAAATTTTAACCCTTAAACTGTTCATTCTCCCCCCAGTTGCTTTGCACTTCCTTGCAAAATAGAGAATTTGGAAATAGACCAAGACAAAAGTCTCTACTGATAATTTTCTCGTTACATTTTTGCTGGATAGTGTCTGTTTATCATGGATAGAATTTTCATGTTAATCACTTCTGGGAGGTTACAGGGTTAAAACGGTCAAAATGTAAGGTACAAGTGTAAAGAAAGTTGTTATATTTACAGTTTAGTACAAGCTTAAAGCGATCATATTATAAGCAAGCGATTTCGTACATAAAAAATTGTAATGGGAATTCGAAACTTAAAAAATGTAACAGAAATAAAAAGAGCAATTATGTAAGACAGAGAGTCAAGGCGAATTTGAAAGACGTCTAGTTTGTAGCCTTAACGTCGATTGAATATTATTGTGTGGATCATTTATTTACAAACTATCTAATAAAATGAGGTGTTTTCCGTTTAATCTTAATTTGTCTAACCTTACTTTCTTTCAATGTAGCCGGCTTGTTTCCTGTCCGGGGTTCATCGTATCTTAAAATACCTACCAAGCGAAAATAAGTAAATAGTTTTCTTTTCTTGAGAGTGAAATATGTTGTAAATCGTGGACAATAATTTCATTAAGTTATCTGTTGTCTACACAGTTTGAGCTTGTATTGTCATTTTTTCCCAAGGCTCATATATATTTGAAAGTATTTGATCTCGTAACCAAGTCCTACTTGTCTAGTCGGTCGTCAAAGTACTGGGAAAGACGAGACTACATAGTTGCATAACTAACGCACCATACAGATAAAGATAAAATGATGAAGTACGACAGACAGATGAGAATTCTTCGCTGCACAACTCAAGCATAAAAACTGAAGCCTATTCAAGACGATCACTACGTGAGACTATGTGATCCTAGGAAATATTTTATGTGTAATTTGATGTCGCTTTTTGGTCGACTCAGAATATCGTTTTCCGCGATCAAGCGCCCGGGTTGCTTATTTAAAATTTCAGCTAAAAGGAGGGGCACTTATTGGAACGAAGGTGCTTGATCGAAGGGTGTGCTTATTGAGTTTTCCTTTCAACGAACTGAAACTTTAATAGTTTACTTGGCCAAATCTTATAAAGAAAAACAACTTCAACATTTAGTCCACCTTAAGTCACTATGGAGGTTTGGAATAGCTATTGTTATCGGCCGAAATTGACCCATTTTCGAATAGAAAAGTACGTGCATTTTAAAACATTGTATAATTGGTGGCCGCCCTATGCAAAGCAAAACCATAAATCACCAAAACTTACGTGGTCTGAGAGTTTAAACATTGACGGGGAATCATTTAGGTTTATATTTAAAACTCAACGTTGCAAGCGCTCTCATATTTTAAGCTGAAGTTGAGTTCTGGCGCCATTAGACACGATGAAGACATCTACCCATTCCGGAAAATATGAAGAAAAATAAATTCAGTTTTAATCGAAGCTTTCGTCGGCGTTATCGTTGTGTCTGCATTTAAGGTCTCTAATCTCAGACTCGGCGGAGTATTCCTCTTATAATCGTTGCTAAGTCTCTGTTTGCTGCCTTAAAGATCCTTGTTATCTGACAAACCCAACCATTCTCCTTGAAGTGCTGGTTGCCGGTAGTTATTGTCGGAGTTGATACTCAATATGATTCTATCCCCATCTTTCACGGCCACGAAGTAGTTCACTATTAAATGATGCTTTGCCTTTTAGGTCCCAGGGCCCGTCAAAATGAGGGGCTGTATTGACATCGATGTATGGGGGCACAGAAATATGTCCCCTGGGCATGTCCATGAAAGACATAAAAAAGGGGAGGGGAAAAGAAGAAAAAAGGAAAGACCCCCCTCAAAAAAAGTTTCCAGCCACAAATAATCGATCCTTAACCCTTTAATCCCTCATATCAGCATGCATATTCTCCATACTGTTCTCTCTACATTTCCTAGGCTTCTGACAAGGAGAATTTGTTCAGCAATCAAGGGTTTCTTTAGTTGGTGATCATGTCCTTTATTATCATGACCTTAATGTTTGATTTCGGGTGATGTTGTAAGGGGAAATTAGATATTAGTCACTCTTGGGGTAAAGGGTTAAACCTCTCGCTTGAAAGAAGAAGCACAATCTATTGTGTCAAGTATGTAGAGCGTCTATGAAATTGATTACGTGCATCGAGGGAGCAGCAGACAAAGAGGATAAAGCGTGGTAAAGTCGAAGTCAGCCCAGTGGCCCCAACATCCCACCCTTCAGTACAACATTTTCCGAGTTGACTGGCTCACAGCCACTCTGATTTGCTACCAAATGTGGTTTGAACGAGCGAGCGTTACGATTAAGAGATATTCTAAAATAGGAATGAACGATTGTAACCGGCATGAAAGCGTTCATCGATCCCAGAAGAAAATTAAAATTGCCATAGCTAAATGGTATAAGATAAATTGCCTGTGATCGCTCGCCAAGTCTGTCAGTGTCAGATTAAAATGATGAAAACCTGGGAAATTGGCGGAATCAATGGCACCAAATTGAGACAAAAATAATTCTCTCGTAACTTTGTTTAACCTGTCAAGAAGACCGAAATGGACTTAAAAAAGAGCAAGCCTCGTTTTGCCTGGTCTCCATGGTACCCCAAAATTTCCCTCAGCTACGCATAGCAATTGAGCGCTTTTCGTTCCCGAATTTTTATTAGTCAAATGATCCTTCTTAACGAATTTAACTAGAAAAATGGAACAGTATCACATTGATAAAGTGCTCGCCTTTTTCGAGAATGAAAATTTACGATCATTTATTAAAACGTTAGTTTTTTCGAGAGGTAAATAAAATGGTCAGCATATATTTACTTTTTTTTTTTTTCCGAGAAAGTTATTCGAAACCCATAAACAGTGTTGATAAGACATTAGATAGGTAGTTTTCAAGCTGTGTTTACCCGAATTTTTATTGGTCAAATGATCCTTCTTAACGAATTTAACTAGAAAAATGGAACAGTATCACATTGATAAAGTGCTCGCCTTTTTCGAGAATGAAAATTTAAGATCATTTATTAGAACGTTAGTTTTTTCGAGAGGTAAATAAAATAGTCAGCATATATTTACTTTTTATATTTTTTTTCCGAGAAAGTTATTCGAAACCCATAAACAGTGTTGATAAGACATTAGATAGATAGTTTTCAAGCTGTGTTTACCTTTGTACCATGATAGCAATTTTCTCATGGACCGTGATGAACGCGTTCACGCAGGTGACATTCAGTCATTCATATTTGGTATCTCTCAGTCTTGACGATGTTAACACATTTTGAGGCAAAAAATAATAAATATCATTTCGTTGAAATCAAATTTCCTGGATTGTTGTTCTCGAGTGAGAGCTATACTTGTCCTCTTTTTTGAGAAAGGGAATAGACTAGAATGAATCATTGCATATTTATTGACAAGAGAAGAGACAATACGTCTGTCAAAATTTGCATGAAGCAACCGCACCCTCATGGTATTTTCCCTCATCAAAATAAGCATTTAAGCTTCTCCTAATCTGCTGAAATAGAGTTTATATCCAAATCCGTCGACGATATGGATATATAAAGAAGAGACTTACCCGTCATGATGGTGATCACGAATGGAAACCATGGTTACACCATTTCTTACACAGAATGAAGTTAATTTTTCACAGGGAACTGATCAAACGAAAATATATTCCTTAATTAACGTTTATTAAAATCATAATGCTATCACACCTAAGGAGCCAGCTCATCCACTTTTTCTGGCTCTAAATTAATTGTTGAAAGCTGGAAAATTGGATCAATAGTACCAAATTGTGACAAAAAATAATTGTTATCGAATATTTTTGATCCCAAAAAAGTGAGCTTCTCGCGCAATGGGATGGAAGCAAAAATATTTTTTATGTTGGTCGTCTCTGATACTGTGTTGGTATCTTTTTTATTTCTGTTTCGTTGGTTTGAACTTGAACTGGCGAAAAAATGTCAAACGCAACGACTCTGAAATAGAAACGCAAATACTCAGGATTTCGAACTCAGCAAAGTCTAACGTTTCTAATTCAAATGCATTGCTCTCTCGGAGAGATTCAATGGCTGTCATTCATTCGGATCTGTCTTATTCCAGTGCGGTGAATAACAATACTCTCTATCTGTTGATTTTGCCCTTTTCAACCAAAGAGCTAGAAATTGATCGTGTACTGGAGGACAAAGACAAACATTCCGCGAGGAAGTTGAGTGATTTTCTTCGTTCAAGGAAACAATTTCATGGTGCAACTTGTATGCAACAACAGGAAAGCCATGAAATGAAAGCCTCTGGAAATTTCACGTTGGATCAATCTTGGTGTCGTTTTGTGAAAAAAATGTGGAGCGTTCACATTAGGAATACAGGCCCTGTAAAAAACCTCACGCTACAGAAGTCTCTCAGGCTTGACTCCGACAGTGAAACTGGGACAACTGACGCGCTTGTACAAACCTGCAATATAGTGCAAAGTCCATTTGTAATAAGGAAGGATGTGTTTCAGAAAATTGGAGGATTAATCGAAGGTTTTGGGAAATTATCCTTATTGGAGTTTTTTCTACGATCAAAGGGCGAATTGAAGATTGCAAAGCTTGGTTCTTGCGCGTGGACACCCAAAATCAAGCGTAGAGATCGAGGAAATTTGAAAGGCTCAAAGGAGGTTCCTGAATATGCAAATTTTGCCAATAAACATACGGTACTTCGGATCGTAACGGAGAATAGAATAGAATGGACGGCTTGTGTCGCAAACTGGAAGATGTGCCCGGAGAAACCCTATGTAGAGCCACGAGGTCTACCCGGCGTAGCTGCACCGATATGTTGCAGCACTGTTTTATGGAAAATGCTGAGCGATTTTGTAAGAGGGCTAAACAAACTGGGGCTAGAATACCGAATTGTTGATGGCACCTTGTTAGGGGCTGTCAGGAGTAAAGCGATCATACCGTGGACATACGACGTAGATATTGCATTACCTAGCTCTGTGTATAAAAATGCTTCAACGTATACTGCTCTTGAAAAGGTTCTCGAAAACCAATACTATATAGGTATGTCTTTCATGGACATGCCCAGGGGGCATATTCTTGTCCCCCCGTACATCGACGTAAATACAGCCCCTTATTTTGACGGGCCTGAAGACTTAGAAGGCCAAACATTATTCAATAGTGATCTGGAAGAAGCAGTAAAGGGAATGTTGCCAGTGTCTCAGTACTGGAGACAACGTGGCTATGTAGATTTTTATGAGGCAGGTCAAGCCCTCATGGAAGGATCGTCCATTGTCACCATCAACAATAAACAATTCGTGACCGTGAAAGATGTGGATAAAATGTTGAGTATGAATTACGGAAAGAACTATCGGCAACCAGCACTGAAAGGAGAATGGTCAGGTTTGTCAGATCACAACGGTCCCTGAAGGAAATAACTTAGATATAGTCTAGACTCTAGGAATAATACAGCGACGAGTTTGCGTCGGATTAGGGACCTTAAAAGGAAAAAGGACGGCAAAGCTGAGGAAACATGGATTAAAAAGCGTTGTAATGGTTGTTTCAGTCGTTTTACCTATAATATTTTGCGCGGGAAATTGGTGCGTGTCTAACCAAACTTGACCGATTTCCGCATGCCCCGTGTTTCATCACCGTGTTGCAAACCAGCAGGCTTTACAAATCCACAATAATAATCCTTTGCTCTCAGCGGTCACTTTGATCGACGAGCCTTTTATTTTTCAAATATTAGTCATCAGGCAGGACTAGAGGAAATCAAAATGATCAACAGTCACTGACCCACTAATGTCAAAGTAATAGAGTTTGTTTTACAACATGTCAGTCATGCGTGTGAGCGTGAATTTCCCGCTCAAACTAATCTTTTACCTTAGCCAATTTCAGGTTTGATATTTTCATAAAAGAAAGTATTTAATTTAAGTCTTACTCATTTGATTTGCCGTTGTTTTCGCCATTAAATCTGCGTTCTTTCAAAACTTAAACAATGAAATGCAAAGATGCAAGGCTGCTATTTGCATCACATTAGTACTAGTGTCAATAACCTTTTTCATAACAATGAAATTTTGTACGGAAGGCTTTTATCGCCTAGAAACCATTTACAAACAATTCATTTTTACAGAATAATAGCAGTTTTACTGTTCAGCCCATTTAGTTGGTTTTTCAAATATCTTTTCCTCCGTTTATGTATTTTAAGTCGTTGACATGGCTCGCGAGCTGAAACGAACAAAAATAGATTTCGTGGTAAACAAGTGTTGGCTGCGTTAGGGTTTTTGGCCCATTTTCGGATGGCCAAGAAAGATAGAAATATGCGTTGAAAAATCGTGTTTTATCATCTAATTTAACGAAGAAAAGGCTGAAAATTGACAAAAAAAGTGACCGTGTTGGGAGTTTCTTTTCACATTTTGTGACAAGCCTACAGTTCTATTGTTTATATATTTTGTATTGCGCTCTTTCAGTTCTAGATGTTAAAAAAAATTTAACTAAATCCTCAATGTGTTTCCTAAGCAGCAACGAGCTTTCAGAAAGGAACGTCGACTACAGCTAATTTTAAACCTTTTTTACCGCCGTACAATTAACGCTTAATTAGCTTGCTTTCCGGGACAAAGGCGACAGAAGATTACATTTGCATAACGAGCACAATCGATTTGTAAGTTCCTTATTACGACGCTTTCTTGTTTGGACGTAAGAAATTACGCTACGGTTGTAAGGAGCTCCAGCGGTGGATACGCAGCAAATGGCAGGTAAATAAGTCAGTGATTGCATTGGTTAGAACAAGTTATTTACCTTCATGGAATTTTTCAGTTTTAAACCTTGAAGTTGACTGTGTTGCCACTTTAGCGCGATACTGTAAACACAGACACTTCTACGTCTTAATTTACAGTGCTTTTGGTTATTTCATAGAGTTAATTGAGGTCTTCGAGTAACGGTTTGTAGCGGTTACAATACAGTTAATCTTGTGTATTGTTGAGTAATAGTCCAAGATATTGTCGAGCGGGATAAGTTCTTTGAGCATAAGCTCAGTTACATAAGTTGAATTCGTTTTCTTGAAGAATCATAAACGCAGAAGTACAGGACGACTCAGATGACCAAGACTGAAATGAGATCGAAAAGCTTTCATCGATCACTTAGACCAGGATTTGTGAAATAAATAAAACCGTATTTTTAAAATTTTTTTCTAGGAACAAAGGTAAAGAGGACTTGAACAACAATTAATAAATATGCACCTGCCTCTTTTAAGCGGGCTGTGAAGAAAAAATACTTTCTCTATAGTTTTAACTTTTCCATCAAGGTTCAATACTCTGTCATTAACGTCTCGAGTTATTTGTATGGAAAGTACCATTCTTACGAAGAAAGATTCCGAGTGAGGCGGTTAGAGGAGCGTCAATGAAGAGCACACTCAGATATTCATTGACCCGTATAAAAACCTTTGTTCGTTTGAAACCGCAAGGCGGAAATAACAGATTACAGTGATAACTGTTTTAAATAAGTCCCGCATTAATTGAACGGAAACTCACCCAGTCACCCCTCCCTCAATAAGAGATTGGTCATTAATTAGCGTGCCAGGGGGAGGGGGGGTGGAAAGTATATGAGGATTTTAGTTGTGTCACAATTAAATTTACCTAACCTCCCCTCTAAGGCTCTGTTGTATTCAAATGATACCCCCTCATTAACAGTAAATTTACTAGTCCCCGCCTTTTTACTCCGTCATAAACGACTGATTCCCCCTCCATCCCCCCCCCCCGCGAAAATCCTTTCATCCACCCTGGCGAGAATTAAAGACTAATCCCTTTCTATAATGAACCACTCGGCGGACATCTGTTTTATGCAGACTGGGAAACCAAAAATAACCCCTCGCGATACTTGAAGGAGAAGAGTAATTCTTTAATTATTTTATATCAAATTTTAGACGGAGCCATGGTGACCACCAAAGTTGCTCTCTGTGACTGGTTTTTATTCATGGTGTCCTACCCAAGAACACAACCGCTGACCAACACACAAAAATTCACCCAGTGGTCGGCCCTGATCGCCTATTGCCTGGGAGGAGCCAGTTTGCTTCTTTGCCCTCAGCTGTGGAAGTTTTTGTTACAGTTAAGCTTCGAGGGTCGTACTGAGGGGTACCTTCGTCTTGTTGGATTGGGTGTATTTATAATTGGATTTATACTCGTCATCTCCGCGCGCTCCAATAACCAAGTACCCAGGCACGGGGTCATTTTAGGGTCCATTCCATCGCGTCTCATCGGCGTAAATGGGATCATACTCATGATGGTCCTCAGAGGCTATATCCCGTTATCTTTTGCGCTGGTGTTCATGGTGATCGATACATCACTTCCCCTGATCACCCTGGTGTTATTGCGCCGTGAAACAGAAGAATCCTCTTCGGGAATTTCTTGCCGAAACATCTGCGCAGAAATGGTAGTCATCTTTTTCGTTGGCGTGTTCCAGTTGTTCTTCTGGCTCGTGTTTCTTATAAGGCCTGACATCGCTTATGACATCCTACAGCTTGATGAGTTCAATGGTCACTCCGCTGGCTTCTTGGCAAGTGCGTTTTTCACCCTATCCATTCATGGTTGGTATCACATAGCGAACGCATGCACTGTTAATCGACCGGCTGTCCCAGCGGCCTTTTTTTACCGAGTGTTCATCAGTGTACCGGTGCTATTCATTTTGGTTTTGGTGGATCAGATTGAGCGCAATCTTTTCCTTGCTTTGATGAGTCTCGACATATGTTTTTCGATTATGATTTTACTATTTCTGGCTTTTGGCCAAAATCCTACCACATCGTCAACTGAGATTTCTGAAGAAACACTGCTAAAACATGAAGATAGAGACTAAACTGTATTGTTGGGAGTAAGATTAAGAACTACGACAGAGCATAAAATTGTTGATAAAAGCCTGCTGAACGGGCGTAATTTATTTTGCCTTTTTCAGTGGCGCGGAAACACGGACGAGCGTGAGGCAGGCGCGAGGTAGGCGCGAGGTGAGAGCGAAGTACGAATCACGCGCGAGGGAAATAGCGCGTTTGCCTCTGTTCGCCCGGAAAACGCAAAAAAGCACGCTTGTTAAGCCAGCTAGAACTGGTATTATATTTGTTATGTTGGGGAGAGTTTCGAAGATAATTAAAATTAATCGTAGCCTTGGTTGCAGGCGATGAAAATGAAAGGGAAGGAAAATGTAAGGTTTATTATTTCGCCACCTCGCCTCGATTCTAGGGTAGAACTACATGTAAGACTTAATATAGTGTCAAGAGAAGTAACCACAACAGTGATCAAATGCACAGTCGCACTCTTTATATGAGCAGAGTACTGTTTAATTCTCTGGACATTGCACTCCGTCTTAAATGAAAGATTATTTTAAGTACAGGTCGTCATTCCTTTAGTACTAATACGAAAAAAAGCAAACATCGAAACTAGATTCGTTTCAGGTTTTTAACATTGATTGACAACGAAAAGTAATGGAAATAAACTACATATACAAATTTATCTCTGGCATACACAAGAAACACAATTCAATCGGCGTTATGGAAGGCAGATTCTTAGGAGCCCCTTGGGGGGGGGGGTAGGGGATATGTGAATCCCCTTTCAGTCTAAGAAAGAGTTTTTTGTAGTGTCCTCTCGGCATGGTGAAGACAGGAATCATCATCTCGCAACAATAAAAAATATCAATAAAAATATAGTCTAAAGGAAACTAGCGACACAGATACGGTAAAATACATGAATATCTGTAATACTGTACTCAATCCCTCCTATACTTTTGCAAACACTCATAGCCTCAAGTACTATTATACAAATACCAGCAAAGCTTTTAGCACAACCTAGGCCTCTCGATTGTGCTCGGCAATTTTAGAGCAAATCTTGTCCTTCGCAGCAACGTTTTGTGGTTCTAATAACCTCGATTGATTTGAGCGAAATATGGGTTTAAAGGAAATATCAAGCACGAAAAAGTCAACGGTTTCATAGAAAAACTTCAATTTGTGCGAATTTCTTGAATTTTTATAAGCTTTTTGAACACATAACCTGTCACTAGACAACGTTTCGCAGACCTTTTGCGATCCTTTTCTAATCTTACATGGGAAAATCCGTTCGAACGACGATCGGCAAGACGTCCAATGAACCATGTGTTTTGTTCCTTTAGACTTACAGAGTTCCTTAAATTTCGTCTATACTCGCGAGCAACTCTTTCAAGATAACTTTTAAGCTATTTTCCTGGACTGATGCTAGCAATTAGTGCGAAGAACAAAAACTAATTAAAAGCTTTTAATTAACGTGTATATGAAAATATCAAGACACTAAGCTGGCAACTTTTTGGATTTTTTGCAATGTTTTAGCAACTTTTTGCCCATTCTAGCGGGCAATTTTCCGGCGTTCTACGAGCACAGTCTGAACAGGTCAAGCAGGGCTTGATCAGCTGGGGTACTTTTCTACCTGTGTGTTACTGACAGGGTATTGTCTTAAATATGGCCAACTTCAAGTGCTCCACCCTTTCCCCACTCTCTCACGGCGCGCGATTGTCTAAGGGACCAAACCTTATTTACCGCCGGGGTGGGTGCGGGAAATTTTGGTTCTGCCACAATAAAATTTACCTGGTCCTCCCTTAAGGCTCATTAACTCATTAATGACCCCCTCTTAAGTTGGAACTCCATCTCCACTCCGTTCCCCGTGAAAAAAGTCAACGGTTAGTCCCAGTTGGATACCGGCTTATTCCTCGTCCCACTTCTTGACAGAAGTAGGCATTGCTCCAATGTAAATAATAATCAACCTTTGTACATCCTGCGTAAGAGAGAGTTTATCGTTGGTGATATCACCATTACGATAGTCATTTCCATTATTGTTATCTTATCTATTTTTTAAGTGACCTTAAAGTAGTTTATCTCCCATTCCCTGCTGAGGAAAATGAATTCCGTGTTTCGTGCATGACAATTAATACCATGTTAAATGCTACTCGATTTATAAAAGCTTAGCGTTGTCAATATCACTAAGCTTAAACGCGAATCTTTTTTGCTTGTTTACATCTTGTTTGCTAGGTCTCGCCTTAATCTTTACCGACAAATAAGGCGAATTAAGGCGAATTAAAAAAATCAGCAAGAGTTTTGCGAACATAAGATTTGACATGAGCTGACAGATCTGAGACGGATGCCCGTGGACTGAAACTTGGTCACAATTAATCTTGATGAGTATCGATATCCTTCCATCTCAGCAAACAAAGAGGATATCTGCACGCACACCCCAAGCTGTAGGTGTCTACTTCTTCGCTTGTCACAAGCCGAAAGAACTGGTACTTCACTGTTCATCGTTTCAAGTCTTAGTCACTTGATCTGACTATTTTGGTAAGCAAACTTTTCTTTTGGCGAACCCTATGTGCTCGACTCGATTCACATAAATCCTCTTTGCGGCCAAACACCCGAATACAGATTCTTTATCTACACGTTGTTCTGAAACGCCAGTTCCAATTGCAGAGCTTGTCTGCTTTTTTTAAGTTTCCGCTAATAAGAGCGTCGACTGTGTCTAAGAAATCTGAAGCTACCTGTAGTTTCCTCTATTTAACAAACATAGCATTAAACACTGAAACCTTAACAGTTATCACAGAGCTCTTTGTTCGCTAATAGAATCATACGAAGCGACCTTTGTTATCTCTGTTTTCTTAACGAATTAAGTGGTAACTTAAATTAAAAACATCGTTATTAACCGTGGATAATAACTTCGAAAGATTTTGGTAGGCTTGTTGCAGTTAGGAGAAATAAGATATTCTTAATCTTACCGGAAAAATAAAATTAACAAAGTGCAACCAAACGTCACCACATTTTCACCTCACAAGGCTAATCAAGGCACCCCACGCTTCTTGACATTAGAAAAGATAATTTACATTTTTTTCTCTTTGATCTGAATGTGATGTTCAGTTATTATTGCATTAACAAATCAGAGAAGTGGTTAAGAGAGGGGAGGGGAGGGAAAGGGGGAGCTTATGAAACGGGATTTCCTGTTTATACACACACAAATGATTAAAAAAGTTTTGTGTTTGTATTCGGTTTGAGCTTACCTACTTTCTAAACAAGTTCATGACGCGTCGTAACGATTGTTGAAGGCACAAGGAAGATATACGACGGTTGAAATGAAACACTGTTGCGAAGGAAGTTCCGTGGCAGCCCTAAAGCTGTTGACTTCCGGTTTCAGCAAATTTAACAGGATCTCCATCGGAGTCCTTTTTCATCCTAATTATCTTCATATGTCAGCTGAAAATGAATAAATCCATTTCCGTTGGCAGTTTTGTGGCAAAGATATCTTGACTTCGTCTCAGCTTGAGTTAAAAAAAAAGGTTAGTTTTAATTAATGGCTGCATGTCTCTCGTATTTCGTTTTACGTCGTTGCCAATGGGGTCCACTGTCAGAAAGGATAACTATTTACCTTGAACCGTCAAAAACCTAGCTAAATATTAACTGTCAAGAGCCTCTTGCCACGAGCAGTTCTAGATCTCGACGAATCTTTAGACTGGTACACCAGTATCCTGGTTATATCATAGGCGGCCCAAGCGTGTCATGTGTGATTTCGGGGTTTAAAGGTCGTTCGTAGGAACATCTAATATGCTGAATATGTATATTTAATTCGAGTAGTACAGGCCAAAATTTCCTCAGCATGAAATCCATCATTCTGTCTATTTGTGTTCAATCACTCTTCAGTTCACTGAAATCGATATTTTCTGAATATTTCTCGGTTGTGGGATAAAATTTAAATTGAATTTTAAGTGTTTACTCTCGCCGTGAAAAACAAAGCAAACATTCATGTCTCCTTTCCTCAGAAATGCATAGAGGTGTGAAATTATACCAGTGTCGATATGTTGGTCCATTTCTAGGTAACCAGTCAAGTTTTGTTTAAAAGAGAGCTTTAATAAATGGAAACCAGACAAGGTCGTTGTCGGAATAAATTTCGGCCATGAAAAGATGGCCGATTTATGGCTAAAAATTAAATCTTAAATAATTGATCATGAACGATTTTAAATTTTGTAAGCTCCAACAAAATTTAGGGCACAACAAAAAAGGAAGTGCCCGGAAGACATAAAAACATAAATTAAAACAAAAGAGATCGTGACTCTTGCGCAAAGAACAGTATTGATATCAAAGTCATCAGATAGTCTTGTTACTGTTGCTCAATCGATTTCAGATGTTACGACCCAGTCCCCCTCAAGTTTTAACCCTTCAGTACTCCCTGCCTTTCTTCGTTGACTTAGTATCTTAGTTAAATATTAACAATATAGCAGAGGCAGAAGATATAAATTCTTTTATTAGGGGGCAAATAAATTTATTCAACGCACGAAATGTTACGTGTATAGCTTCCTTACCATTATTCCGCTATTTTGAAAAGAGACAACACCAGGTACAAAAGGAAGTCTACAAAATGACGTTGAAAATGGCCTGAAGATACCAGACGGCCATGAAATAAATGTAAAGTAGACTTAGCACGTTATATTACGTGCGTTTAAATTTTTTTATCATTTATCTTCCTGGCTTGTTTTTTTTCCCATTTGCCTGGAAAGCTTAAAATGTAGGACTGAAACGTCGGTCCTGCTGACCGCTCACTTTTACAAAATTTTCATTTTTCGTGAACGAAAGTCTAAATTTCCAAACATATCTATTTTCTTTCCTTTTCCCTCTTTGTTCCCATGCTAATTAACGCTAGCTTAAGGTTAAATCTTAATTCGGGTTTCTTTATCTCTCAGTTCCAAAGCCTTTATCGAATAACTTTCTCTTTTCTTCGAAGGGCATCCAATCATCAAATTGTAAACAAAAAGAATTATATGAAATTTTCCTTTTAAATCTTTCAGATCTGAAATGAGATTTTAATAAAATGGCCCAAAGATCAGAGTTCGCCTGACCGCGAATCAAACTTTACTCCAAAAATTTGCCGTCATTTCATTTACCGCGGACATCTCGAACTCCAAGTATTGCGTAGCATTTTCTTTCCGTCAGAACTGGACTCCATTACAAATCTTTTTTCTCTTTCAGCGGTATTTTAACTATAATTATCATCATCATGTTCGGCTTGTTAAAATTCATGCTGTCCATTCCTCGCGAGAAGCCGATGACCAAAACAGAAAGATTCACTCAGTGGTCCTGCCTACTCGCCTATGTCATCGGGGGCGCCAGCTTTCTCTTCGCCCCTCAGCTTTGGGCCTTCATATTGCAGCTGGACCTTCAGAACCGTTCTGAGGGGTACCTTCGTTTGGCAGGGCTCGGAGTGATCGAAATTGGTCTTATTCTAATGATTGCAGCTCGCTCCAATCGTAAGATGTCCCCGCATCAGGAATGTCTGACTTCAGTTGTTGGTCGCTTGCTTTTTGTTGATTCAATACTTGTGATGATGATCCTCAGAAACATGCTGCCCCTCTCTTTCGCTCTGTTTTTCATGGTCCTTGACTCGTCTCTCGCTCTCATCACCCTAGTTATTTGGTGCCGTGAAACAAACAGAGCCTCGATTGGTTCTTTTTTCAGAGAGATCTCCACACCAGTTCTACAGCCACGTAGGCCTCTAACAGCCACCTCTACGTCGGTCATTTTCCTTCTCGGGGTCATCCAGCTGTTTTTCTGGCTCGTGTTAGTTGTCAGGCCTGATTTTGCACAACGGATGTTTCATTTGGAGCCATTTCAGGGATATTCGAGAGGTTATCTAGCCTCTTATTTGTTCCTTATATCCGTGCACGGCTTATACCACGTAGTGGGAGCCAGCAATGTCAATCATTGCTTAAGCCCCGTCTTCACTAGTTACCGCGTCTTGATCAACATGCCGGTGTTGGTGATTTTGTTTTTTGTTAACCAGATCGAGCAAAACATCTTTGTTGTGTTGACTAGTTTCGATGTGTTTTATTCTGTTGTGATAACTATCCCCGTGTGGCAAGAAAAGCGATTCCAGAACAACGAAACTGAGGTGATAGAAATTTGATTTGTTGGAAAATTCCAACAAACACAAAACTGTACTCACTCGTGAGACATCGATTTGACATACTGAGTTGATCACGGAGAGAGAAATTCGACATCTACAAGCAAAAATATATTATTTTGTTCATCATATAAACACCATAGACAAGACAATTCGACAAATGACCTTGGATTGAGCGTGGTGAACGCTTTGCCATTCATTCATCAACCTGACAGAGTGGCGCGAAAGGCGAGTGTCGTGTCAGCAGCTGATTGGCGATATCAAACACACGACAAAATGACGTTATTTTAAGTGTGCAGTCATGGCTTTTCTCGGGGCTGGAAATCCTTGTAAAACCGCAGTTCATATAAAAATTAATCAAATTAAACCATAACAAGATCTTAGTGAACAATTTTTTAAATGTTTTTTCTTTATACCCTCTATTACTTAAGATAACAAGGAATAAATCCATTTGCTAAAACGTTGTGTTGAAGGTAAAGAAATGCAGCCTGGTTCCCAGGGTCCTCTCTTTTCCTCCCTCGAAAAACTTTCTCAAATAAGGAATAGAGAGGACCCTGGGAACGAGGTTGAGAGAAATTGCGTTTCGCTTTTTCTACTTTGGGTCTCAATATGCCATATGTGTTTAACATCATTAAAAGTTGTATAACATTCTGTAACGTGACCTGAACGCCAGTTAAAAGTGCACAGGTTTCCTGAAATATTTGAAATTTGAGAATAACCTCTTTAAGTGCCTCCTTACCTGGTTTGAGTGCCTAAATTAATTTTTTTTTTGCGTCCGTGGAACAGACTTGTGCGCTGAACACAATAAATGAGAAGAAAAATGGAAGAGCTGGTGTTCGCTTAATATAGGTCCCGATACATACGGTCTCACAGCTAAAACTGTGGATGAGGTCTGTAATGGGTTGATTTTTTGAAGAATGGAAGCTATCTACCTATGAATCACACAAATAGTGAATGATTAAATTATGTCATGAAAACAAAAGGATTGTTTTCATTTTCTTGAGATTTTGACTCCACAAACAAACTTTTGTTACCTCGTTCACAATCTCAACTCTCAATTGGTCGAGGTAATCCCAGCGCGCTCGGCAGCATTTGTTTTGCTTTCCTATCAAAATTTCGGTAATTTGTCAGGGAGCAGAAGATGTTGACATTCTGTCCTGAATCTGTTCTAAATTGATTCTACAAACTTAACGACGGGAACAACTTCCACGGGATAGAAGCTGGTAATGATAAGCAAAAACAATTAGTTATTATAAACTGCCAGCAAAATGCAGCTACCAAACTGTGAAAGCCCAGTTTATCTAACAAGTCGCGAATCCTTTGAATTCTACAGGGACCTCGCGCTCTTTCTTCGCGAATTCCACGAACTTAACACCAACTTTGTTTTTATCACTGCTTTGTGAGGGGTTTAAAGCTGTGTCTCTGATGTTTGGTATTAATGCCATAAAATTTCGGTTAAGTGTCAAGGGAGGGGAAGATGTTGCCGTTCTGTCCTGAATCTGTCCTAAATTGATTCTGCAAACTTAACTACGGGAGCTACTTCCACGTGAATAGAAGCTGTTGATGATAAGCCAAAAAAATCAGTAATTATAACCTGCTAATAAATGCAATTAACAAACTGTGAAAGCTTAATTTACATAACCTGTCGTGAATCCTTCGAATTCTACAAAGAATTCCGCTAACTTAACGGCAAACTTTGTTTTATCATAGCTTTTTAACGGGTTTAAAGCTGTGTCTAATACCTACTATGTTAAATATTATGCCGAGACAAAAGAAAGTTCTTACTTCCAATACCTATTAAACAAGGTAGTCTTTGGCAGCAGGCCCTCAAACGTAGGAGACTTCGACTGCCACGCGCGGGCGAGAAATGGCCAACACACTAGTTAACTCAAAGGAGTCTTAGATTTTGTGGCAAATAGCAAGTAGGAAAATATAAAATATTCCGGTTATAACATCTTCAGCTAGCGTGTTAATTTTACTATGACAATTTTTAAGCAAGCGTATCTAAAGCAAATGTTGTTGGTACTCAGAACGTTTCCTCAATTTTTATTTTTTCTGCTTGTAGAGCCATGTTCATGAGAGTGCCCATCATAATCTCCAACTGGTTCAAATTCATGCTGTCCATTCCCCGCCACGGAACCAATGACCAAAACAGAAAGATTCACTCAGTGGTCCTGCCTACTCGCCTATGTCATCGGTGGCGCCAGCTTCCTCTTCGTCCCTCAGCTTTGGGCCTTCATATTGCAGCTGGACCTTCAGGACCGTTCTGAGGGGTACCTTCGTTTGGCGGGGCTCGGAGTGATCGGAAATTGGCCTCATTCTGATGATTGCAGCTCGCTCCAATCGTAAAATGTCCCCGCATCAGGAATGTCTGACCTCAGTTGTTGGTCGCTTGCTTTTTGTTTGATTCAATACTTGTGATGATGATCCTCAGAAACATGCTGCCCCTCTCTTTCGCTCTGTTTTTCATGGTTCTTGACTCGTCTCTCGCTCTCATCACCCTAGTTATTTGGTGCCGTGAAACAAACAGAGCCTCGATTGGGTCTTTTTCAGAGAGATCTCCACACCAGTTCTACAGCCACGTAGGCCTCTAACAGCCACCTCTACGTCGGTCATGTTCCTTCTCGGGATCATCCAGCTGTTTTTCTGGCTCTTGTTAGTTGTCAGGCCTGATCTTGCACAGCGGATGTTCCATTTGGAGCCATTTCAAGGGTATTCGGGAGTTAATTTGGCCTCTTACTTGTTCCTTATATCCGTGCACGGCTTGTACCACGTAGTGTAGCCAGCAATGTTCCAGCATAGCTTAAGCCCCGCCTTCATTAGTTACCGAATCTTGATCAACCTGCCAGCATTTGTTCTTTTGTTTCTTGTTGACCAGATCTAGAAAAACGTCTTTGTAGTTTTGATAAGTCTCGATGTGTTTTATTCGGTTGTACTTGCAATTCCTGTGTGGCAAGAAAGGCGATTCCAAGGCAAAGTTATTGAAATGACACTTGATTAGATGGTAGTTTTTGTAATTGCAGCCGTCATTTGAACTCCAAACGCAACATGCGTTGTTTAAGAATATCATGTGATATAATTAGCTCCCGAATGGATCGTGCAACACAATTGATTAACAGCTCATGCTCTCATTCTTCCTGTTCTGAGAATTAAATGTTAGCCAAACGAATGCGTTCCCATGCAAAGTACCAAAATAAACTGAAATTTTGATAATTGAATTTTTTTAGCGAGTTTTTGTTTGTTAAGTTCGCGCGGACTTTTAACATGGCGCGCATGCGCTCATTCTTCCTCTAGTTTGCTCTTTTTTCTGCGTGTTTGACTGGATGTTGAGTTTTCTTGCTTCTCAGTATGAAACGTCTTCAGGAGAAATGGTGCCCTTCGATGTGCGCAGGTAATTGCATTTATCTGTAATTCCCTTCAGGACTGTTTACTTGGCACCCATGCGCACTATTTGCCAACAAACTTTTAATTGCTTTGAATGTGTTCTGCGCGTAAAACTGTCAACTTCAAAAAACGGCGGTATGCTTTTTAAGTGAGAAATCAAACAACCGCAAGTGTTTTTTCCACTGTTTGTATCGGCATCATTTTTTGTTGTCAACAGGCGTGGCGACAAATTTGTATTCAAGTAGTTCGGTTTCATACCACTGTTTTGGGAAAGTCGTTTCACGTAGTGGTCAGTTGACAGTCGCCGGGGGGGGGGGGGGGGGGGGGGGGGTAACTCAAATCATTTTGTTTGAACTTTGGCGTCGCCCAATCAGAGACCGGCGGGCGAAGGTAATTTATTCCGAACCACTTTAAAACCCGTAAAGAATACTAGGCTTCAAAAAAAAAATAAGCTTCGTAATGGACAGTGAACAAATGTTATTTCGTAAGGCGAAGCTCTCAAAATAGTTGAAAAGTTTCCAAGTCTACATGCTAAATCTAAGTACCCATCATCAGACAGCGTAGAGTGTTTTTAAAAGAAGAGAATCTTCAGTATGATTTCTTTGTAAAATTAAACAACACCGAAATCTTCATTGTCCGAAAAACCCTTTTTTTTTTTTAAAGCTATATTAGTTTGACTATTTCTGATATTATGACAAATTACCAAAGCCTATTACGAAAGATTTTTTAAACCCTAAAATTAATATTTATTCCTTCGTAGCTGACACCTTACACACCGTCTGCCTGATCGACCTCGCGGTAAATTCTTGTCTTGCTCTAGATATATTCTATATCTTTCTAGGACTTTTTGTAACTTAAGACATTTTTTTCTAGTTACTCTCAAGTTCTGAGCAATTTCTGTTTTTAAAATATAAGAATCCGCCAGTTTAACAGTTTAGATTGGTTTGTAAATATAAGAGCATAAACACTCTGATCTAAACACTGAAATATAAAGAATTTTCTTCTTTCATGACCGAACCTATCACACAAACAGTATTGAAAAAATGTAGTAATATTCTTTATTGCACATGACCTTCACACACATATAGCATTTATGACACCGCACTTTTTTGAGTTTATATTTTCATTTTTCTCGAAAAACTACCTATTACTATCGCGAAGAGCGAGCCTTGTTTATTCACACAAAAAAAGCGCAATTATCAATAACAAAATTTAAAACTTACCAAGCGGTTGGATTTTATAATTGTCCAAATGGCGCCCCAGCAATCTTTTTATTGTTTTGTTATGTTATCTATTGTTTGTCGTCACTTTGCCTTTGATCCATTCGTTTTCTCCTTTGGGCACGTGGTACCAAGAATCTGGGGCTGAGTAACATTAGTGAGTTGGGTAGTTTTTCACACAGGGACAGGTAAATCGACCACCGTAACATTTTTAGAGCTGGATCTTTCGAAGCGGTCACGCTCGACATGTCAGCCTTTAAACTCTTAGAGCGATCTGACGAAGGGCTTAACAACGCTCGACACTTCATCCTTTAAACTCTTAACGGTGGGTCGATTTACGTTTTCCAACTTAGTTGTTAACACTAAAATTACATGTTTATACTCTCCCACTGAACCAGCACCACAGTTTCTTTAGACACTTACCCCCTTTATACAAAGGGACAGTTTGTTTTAGATTCATTAAGAAATATTTTTCGAAAGAGATATTTAAGTAACAACTGCACAACGTATAATTACAAAAGTTTGACTCAATGAATTTCTACATGCACTTTGATTCATTTATGATTTCTATATTTATTGAAAAAAACATGTCCAAGACGTATTTTTAATTAAAACTCCATTGTAAATGAATATTTCAGTTACATGAAGAACACGTAAACAAAATTTGTCATCCATGTTAAACGAATCAACATTCAGGGGACTGGGTTCGAGTTTCAAACTAGTTAGTGTAGATCGCACACGTCTTTTTTCTTTTGTCTATTGTTTTTATACAAACGACACTGATTACATTAAAAATTTTGCGTGCGCTGTGCAAGGTACCGTTGCGTAACGTAGCAAGTATTTAACGTATTGTTTATCGAAAAGTTATGTTAGTTTTTTACTCCGTAAGTCCGCTTGCGAACATATTTCATATTATATTTCTTGCAATCATAGTTAATCGTACAGCACGTCGTGCAGCCGTTTTCGCAGTAATTCAGCTGTAATTCTTCAGCTATCGCAACAAATGTGAGTATTGGTATTTTTGTAGGGCTTCATCGTTATTTTCGGCTGTAATTTTTCCTAAGTGAATTTAGGTTTGGCAACATTTAGTTTATTTAATTTGTAACAAGTTTTCGCATCGATATCTTTTTTGCAGTTTTTAACCAATCCTGCCAACTGGTATCTGAAATTCTTGATATAGAATGTATCACTAAGTCGTGTTAAAAAACTGTTGGTATTTCATTACTGAAAGTTAGTCGCCCCTAGCAGCCGCCACACATAGAAACATAACAAAATTCTCTCATCACTAATCCTCTATAATTAGAAAAAAATCTATAAACATAATTTGAAACTCAAACACACATATGCTCCTAATCTTGGCATACTTTCTAGTTTCCTTCCTGTTTACACTTGTACAATTTTCATCTTTGGAACAGATGACATCTTCAGTCGAAAGATAAAGAATTAGCAAATCAAGTATATTCCTTTACACATTGCAATCTGCCTGGGACCATCGCTCAGACTTGGTTGTTCAGCGACAATAGGCAATGAGTTGAACAAGTGCACCACGCCCGGCCCTGAGCGAGTCCTGACGTCATCAACTTAGACTTACGCACTTAGACTCACCCCTCCTCCGGCCATGCGCAGACAAGAAAACAAGAGATTGGTTGTAGATATTTAATAGATAAACCTTAAAAACAAGGCGGCAACGGTAGCTAGTGTGGGCGGTCGTGGGTGTGTTCTTGAGCTAAATTTTAAACAAGCGGAAGGAAAAAGAACCCCCAGGAAAGCTAGTTATAAGGAACAAATATCGCGAACTGAAGAACAAATTATCTTTTGGGAGACTACATAAGAGTTTAACACCACGGCGTGAATTTACAAATTATCACGTACAAAGGTTTTCAAAATGATATAAGCAACTATTTAGAACAAAATACCCAGAAAGGAAAGTTATGCAAATTATAAGAGTAGCAAAGATTGGCTTCCTAATATAAATACTAAGATCCTATTTTCCTAAGTGGCGCAATTCATTTTATCGGTTTTTTTTAGTGTAAATAATTGTTCATAAAGGCTCGACCGATGGTTTCCTAGCCTTGTGCTCATTTTTCATTTGCAGATTAAAACATTCTGTTAGATCTCCTTAATTACTTTGGAAATCTTGTTGCAAACTGTATCTCGTGGAGTGTTGTCCCTAAAGAACATCTAGCAAACATATGTGGGGGAAATAAATCACTGAAAACAAGTTAATGTCTAGCTTTCTTTGAGTATTAGGTTGAAATGGTATTAACGACCACTCATTGATCATAAATTCAGAAAATCAAGGTCCATTCACTCTCGATGTATTAGCTGTCATCATCATCGTCCTTCAAGGAGTCATTGAAGGTAAATCACATTGAATGCAGTTGGTGTACTCCAACTATCGGCACTCCCTTAACAAAGCGAGATGCAAAGTAAAATTGTGAGTTTTGGGATGACGAGAACCTGTTTTACGGAAGTCATTTTAAAATTCTTGCAGAAAAATCTTTTAGACTATTCCAAATGACAGGATCTTTCCGAATCTCCATAGAAACCGGTATGGTCACTGTTTTTGGTGTTTTGGGTTAATTGTTACATAAATAGTATTGTACTTAAATCTTATATTTTGTAACTGTTCCCCACACTCACCGCAAAACTATATCTATATATAATTCCTGATGGTTTAAACGATGACACAAGTATGTGTAGTCATAAAGCAATACGAAGA